>NC_057866.1:149885300-150007800 GCF_019393635.1 Dromiciops gliroides
GACCCAGCTGTGGGCTTTTTGGGAAAGGAATATATAAAGGCTACTTTATGAATATAATATAGGCTTCTTAAATCCAAAGGAACCTCCTTATGGCTTAATATTTTTAACCTCACTGTGGGTTGCTTTTATCTGGTAGCGTTACCAAATACATATTTTTAAAAAGTTATAGTTTATTAGAACCCTTAAAATCTCAGTCATTCATTTCAGTCATTCCCATTATATTTTAATTAGTGCTAATAATAATGATGATAATAATAACAACTAATATTTATATAATACATACTATGTGCCAGATATTCCGCTAAGTGTTTTACAAATATTATTTGATTCTCACCACAACCCTGGAATATTATTATCACCATTTTACAGATGACAAAACTGAGGCACACAAAAGTGACATGACTTGTCCGATGTCACACAGGTAATAAGTATCTTAGTCTGAACTTGAACTCAGGACTTCCTGGCTCTAGACCCAGTGTTCCATCCACTTCACCTAGATGCCTAATTATTTTGAAAGTTTTTCCTTACATTAACTAAAATTGCCTTACTCTAACTTCCACCCATTCCCCCCACCCACCTAGTACACCCTTGGAGGACAAGCAAAGTGAGTCTTTTCCCTCTTCTGTGTGTATGACCTTCAAATGCTTATGATAGCTATTTTGTTTCCCCTAAGTCAAAAATCTCTTCTTTTAACTGAAAGGTTCTTAACTTGGGATCCATGGATAAATTTTATGGGCTCCATGAACTTAGATGGGGGAAACACATCTTTATTTTGGCCTACCTCTTACTGAAAAAAATGAATTTCTTTCAATTACAAATATAGGTAACGAACAGTGTGGAAAGAGATCCAGAGTCTTCATAGCAAATGAATCTGCAAGACAAAAACAAGTCAGAAGCTCTAATTCTTCTAAATTGGGCATGGCCTTGAGGCCCTTCCTTGCCCCGATTGCCCTCTTCTGTGTGTGCTCCAGCCATAAATGTACCCACAGGACTGCAGAGGTAGAATCATGGCAAGAATCTCAGCCCCCAGCTAGGTGGCTCAGTGGATAAAGCTCCAGCCCTGCATTCAGGAGGACCTGGGTTCAAATGCGACCCCAGACACTTGACACTAGCTGTGTGACCTTGGGCAAGTCACTTAACCCCAATTGCCCCACTAAAAAAAAAAAAGAAAGAAAGAAAAGAAGAATCTCAGCACCATCAGTTATAAGCAGGAATAATAAGAATGAGCTAAAATAATAGTGGGAAAATCAAATGAGAAAATTTATGAAAGTGTTTTGTAAAGAAGTATTATTATTGAGCACATATTTCCTGTTTTGTTCTTGGAATATACTGAAATAAAAATGGCCCCCTTTTCACAGTTTCAAATATGCCTCCTGTTATCATTGCACTGTAAATAAGAGCAGGTTATTTCATGAAATATTCCAAATCTTGAATTAATTCAACATAGATGAATCTATAATCTTATACAAAAATCCAGAATCATCTAATATCTTTAGCCTTTGTTGACATAAAGTCATGGTCCATGGCGAAGCCTCCTGGATAAGATTCATATCCACTCAAAAGAGTTTAATGAAACCATTCATCCAGGAAAAAAAAAAGATGAAGAATGCCAATTTTCAAGAGTGTGACATGCAGTTGTCTGGATAGTCTATGGAGGCTATCCATCAGTGTATTTATATCAATGTCTATATCTATAGATCTAGGGCAGATACTTAACATGGATAATGACTTGGACCCACAATTGAATAGGAGAGTGGGCTGCCTAACCTTTGGGAAATTGCAAGTGACCCTAGACTTCGCTCTGAAACAAAGGTCCATATTTTTAGTATTTCTGAAGTGTTATATATAGCTGTAATACATGGAACAGTTCAATCTCCAAAAAATTGAAAATTAATATTGCCCAGAGGGAATTGGAAAGTTATATGGTGGGAGTGAGTAAGCTGCAACCCATTAAAAATGGGAAATTATGAAAGAGAGGAGGAGTGAAGGATATCACCAAAGAAATGGTTGAGCTAAAATGAAGATGGACTGATCTCATGGCATCCCTGCACCTCTGTTGCTTCATTCTTCCCTTCCAGCACAAATTGTGATCCTGTGTATTATGATGGACCATCCTTGCATTCAATTAGTGTCTTCTAATATCAAGAGAAAGCAAAGAAAGTCCTTAGAATGTTGGGAGGACCTCTTTGGTTATCTTTTGGGAGGTATAAACAGTAAGAGTAACAGAGGATCCTCAGTCACTGATAAGATTGCAATCTCCATCACTGGAATTAATATCCACAGCAGTGGAAATCGACAGTGTCATGTGAATGGATATATAGCTAACTCAGCATGGTATCTAAAGGCATATTCGGTATTTTATAAGAATTGAGGCCACTTTGGTTAAACTAGGATGAGGTTGAGAATGACAGCAAAGGGTGAGAGAACTTTACAAGCCCTGAAATAATCATTCCCTTGAATGGAAAAATTTCTCATAGAAGTTAAGGACATTTTCTCATTGAGCCTCATGCATTTAAAATCTGTGCTGTTCAAAGCCACATAGAAAATCATGTTCTAGTCTGTGGCTTTGATGTTCCTTACTGTCATCTGGCAATGGAAATGAGAGCTCTTCCTGGAAGGAGGAAGAGCTTTGTATCCTTAACCTAATGGCATCACTCCAGCCAAATCAAGCAAAGAAAACTATGTGTCCATTACGTTTTTTTCTCCTTATTATTCTGAAGAAAATTAAAAAAAAAACAGAGAGAAGATATTTGTTCCAAAGCCACACTAGAGGGGAGTAATGAATTTCAGAAAAAAAAAAGGCAACTTACATAAAACCCACATGGAAGTTGTCTCTCGGGAATCCAAACGCCACTTTCCATTCTCTTAGGGTTTGAGTAATTAGTCTAACGAGATAGATAGCTGTGTTTGGAGGAGCTTATGGGAACCAAACATTTTTTGAAGTTTATTTGTCAGTGGTGATAAGTGTAAAAGTTCATGTATGTGTTTTTTCCCTCCAATTTTTAATGAGACATTCAAGTTTCTTCTCTCATCTCATCTCCATAATGTTATGAGAAAACTGGCATATAGCTGAGGCAATGGGAACAATATAGTAATGTGTACAAATCAATGTAAAGGCAAATGACTTTAGTGAGACAAATAAAGTTATTTACTGCATTTCTATTTTAGTTTATATACATTTCTAATGCCGAATACTCAATAAAATAGTCAAATGCTAAAGTCATTTGTGTTATTATATTGAAAACTAAAGTGTCTTATAATATGGAAAACTGGAGGCTAATTTTGTGGACTGTTAACATATGCATCTGTCTCTATCTCTTTTTCTGTCTGTCTCTCTGTCGCTCCCTGTCTCTTTGTCTCTGTTTCTGACTGAACCTCTCTGCAACTCACTTTCTTCATCTGCATAATGTGTGGATTTGATTAGATATCTGAGATCCCATCTAGTTCTTCATTCTGTGATTTTCTATGAATAGAAAGTCTCAATGCATTTGCCCAGAAACTATTCTAATGACTAATATGTGGAACAGTGCAAAGAGTTTTGGATTTGACATCAGTGGTGCAGGGCTTAGAGTTAAAGAACATAGTTTCTTTTTTTTTTTTTTTTTTGTGGGGCAATGGGGGTGAAGTGACTTGCCCAGGGTCACACAGCTAGTAAGTGTCAAGTGTCTGAGGCTGGATTTGAACTCAGGTACTCCTGAATCCAGGGCCAGCGTTTTAACCACTGCTCCATCTAGCTGCCCCCAAGAACAGTTTCTAATCCTGCCTCTGACACTTTTCTACCTGTGTGACCTCAGGAAAGTCATTGAACCTTTCTTGGCCTCAGATACCTAAACTATAACATGAAGGGATTAGACTACATTTAATTAAATTCACTAAACACGGGGGCAGCTAGGTGTTCAGGAGGACCTGAGTTAAAATCCAGCCTCAGTCACTTGACACTTACTAGCTGTGTGACCCTGGGCAAGTGATTTAACCCTAATTGTCCCACCAAAAAACAAAATCACTAAACATTTATTAAGCACCTATTATGTCCCAGACACATATAGTTCCTGCCATCAGCTTTCAGTCTAATAGGGGAAGACAACACATAAAAAAAAAGCTGAAAATGGGTAACCAGCACAAGGGCATGATATTTCCTGAAGTCCAAACCAAGGAAAGCTGCTGGTGGAAAATAGTTACCTGGAAAATTCTGAGCTCTCTATAAAGGAAGGCTTTGGGGAAATTTTATTACATTATCTTCTAGCCTTCCAATAGGGGGAGAGACAATTGCAGGAGTGGAAAAGGTATTGAGTATTAGAAACTTTGTCAGTCTTCATGGTGAGGAGATTCCAGGTCATCAACTTATCCGGAGGGAGGTGGAATGTCCTGTGGAGTCCAAGTCAAGCAGAACTACTGATGGAGAATGCATTGACATGACAACTGAAGATTCCTTCTATCACTAAATCTGTGATCCAGTGACCTTGAATTTGATCTCAATTATTCCATTTAATAGTTTCATGACCTTGAAGCAATAAATTAATTTCTCTCAACCTCAGTTTCCTCCTCTAAACTCAGGATATTGGCCAAGATGATGTTTAAGTTTCCTTTGCTGCCTAAAATTTTGTCAGAATCACATATGATACGTGGACAGGATTTAGAACTTAAAGGGACCTTAGTAATATATGTATATATGTGTCTGTCATATGGATAGAAATGCATATTCCCAGTGTTTTCCAAATCTCTGAAGAAAGAAAAAGGACTATATAGGAAGCTAAACAAAAAGATAAACCTCATTCTTCCTATTCATGTTAATTTACCTTGCTCTTTTCTTCATTCTTATTCTTCCCTTTTAAAGATGTATTAATATGAACTTGTTGAAATACAAGAACCATGAACATTTGCATATACAAAGAACAAAATAGAACATTATGTATGAAACTATGAATCTCTATCATGTATAACTTGTTTTCTTTAAAGAATGTCATATAAAATAGTAGTTCCAACTATCATGCTTCATTGTGTCTCCTTTTGAACTACCTTCTCTTCTCTCCCGCATATTTTAAAAATATTTGACTAATGATTTTTGTTTCTTTCATTTCCTTCTTTCCTTTCTCCCTTCCTCCCTTCCTTCCTTTCTTTTTTCTTTCTTTCTTGTAAGTGGGGAACTCTACCACTTCCTCTTCCCCTAGCACTTTCCCTGATATAAACATAAATTTTTAAAAATACCTCCCTCATAACAAATAAGTATAGTCAAGCAAAAAAAAAAATCACACATTAACCATGTCTGAAAATTGTTCTCATCTCTGAACCTCTCTTAGCATAATTCATCACCCATGTTCTGGAAGCAGAACTGTTTATTGCCCTAGTCAATTTTTTTAAATAAGTCTTTTAGAGTTATTTTCCATTATAATATTTTAGTTACATGTTATTCTCTGGGCCCTTCTTATTTCACTCTGCATCAAGTCATACAAGTCTTCCCCTGTTTTTCTTTTTCTTTTCTTTTCTTTTTTTTTTTTTTTAGTGAGGCAATTGGGGTTAAGTGACTTGCCCAGGGTCACACAGCTAGTAAGTGTGTGTTAAGTGTCTGAGGCCGGATTTGAACTCAGGTACTCCTGACTACAGGGCCGGTGCTCTATCCACTGTGCCACCTAGCTGCCCCTTCCCCTGTTTTTCTAAAGCCTTCCCTTTAAAGGCATTGTAGTATGGTGGATATAGAGCTGACCTTGGAGCCAGGAAGACCTAGGTTCAAGTTTCGCCTGTGACTCTGTAACCCTGAAAAAATCACTTAACCTTTTAATGTTCTAGGCAAGTCTCTAAGAACATAAATATTAGAGAAAGTGCTGACCTAGAGTTAACGTTTATATGGCACTTACTATATGCCAGGCACTGTGCTAAGCACTTTACAATTTCCAAATATTCTCACATTGGATTCACATAACAATCCAGGGAGGTAGGTGTTATTATCCTTCTTGTTTTATAGTTGAGGAAACTGAGGGAGGCAGAGGTGAAGGGACTTGCCCAGGGCTCAGGTGTCTGAAGATGGATTTGACAACAGGTCTTCCAAGCCCAGCACTCTATCCACTGTGCCACAAACAGCCTCAGTGGGAGCAGAGTTCTACTACTGTCTCTTATGATCTGAGAGTTGTCTATAAAGAGGTCATTATTGAAGTTAAGGGAACTGATGAGATCAAAGTAGACAATGCCAAAATGTAAGAGGATAGAGTCAAAAACGAGCACTAGGGGATAACCACTCTCAGCAAGATGGGGACAAGGTGATGATGTAGCAAAGGGTATTGGAAAAAAGAAAGGTCAGAAGGTAGCAGTAGAATCGAGAAAAGAGCCCGGAGGTAATATAGTTAGAGCAACAGGCCTGGAGTCAGGAAGACTTATCCTCCTGAGTTCAAATCTGGCCTCAGTTACTTACTAGTTGTGTAATCCTGGGCAAGTCACTTCACCTTGTTTGCCTCAGTCTCTTCATCTGTAAAATGAACTGGAGAAGAAAATGGCAAATCACTTCAGTATCTTTGTCAAAAAACAAACAAACAATAACAACCACCTAACTGCAGTTATGAAGAGTCAGAGAAGACTGGAAAGACTTAAACAACAGGAACAGAAGCAAGAGCAGTGTTGTGGAAGTGAAAGGTTAAAATTTCCAGGAGGAATAGGAAATGATTGCCAGTGTCAGAAGTTGTAGAGGAACCACGTATACTATACATTAAAGAAATGCCTTTGGGACAAATCCAAAGGACTCAGGATAAAAAATGCTATCCATAGCTAAAAAAAGAAGTGAAGGAGTTTGTTTGTCCTTCATTTTTTTGAGGCAATTGGGGTTAATTGACTTGTCCAGGGTCACACAGCTAGTAAGTGTCAAGTGTCTGAGGCTGGATTTAAACTCAGGTACTCCTGAATCCAGGACCAGTGCTCTATCCACTGCTCCACCTAGCTGTCCTGTCCTTCATTTTGTTGTTGTTGTTGTTTTTTGGTGAGGCAATTGGGGTTAAGTGACTTGCCCAGGGTCACACAGCTAGTAAGTGTCAAGTATCTGAGGCTGGATTTGAACTCAGGTCCTCCTGAATCCAGGCCCAGTGCTCTATCCACTGTGCCACCTAGCTGCTCTGTCCTTAATTTTTTAAGAGGACCAAGAAATCAGGGTGATGCCATAACTTTCAGTGAACTGGATTTAAGTGAGGGAGGACCATGGAAGGAAGGTCACCAACCTCACTCTCTCCTTCTGAGCCATCTGGGGCCAGTGGAAAGATATACATCAGAATGACTAGAGATGGCCACGGATATTTGAGGCAATCTGGAATCAGATTTGAACTCTGGTCCTCCTGATTCCAGGGCCAGTGCTATACCCACTGCACCACCTAGCTTCCCATGATGAAGTTTGAATGCAGATTGAAGAATACTATTTTCACTTTATTTTTTTCTCCCCCTTTTTGTTCTGTTTCTTCTTTCACATGACCAATAAGGAACTATGTTTCACATGATTGAACATATACAATCTACATCAAATGGTTTACCACTTTAAGAAGGGGAAAGAAGAGGGAGGGAGGGAGAAAATTTGGGACTCAAAATTTAATTTAAAAAAAGAATGTTAAAATTGTCTTTACATGTAACTGGAAAAAAAAAAGAAAGAAAGAAAGAAAAGCCTTCAGCTCTTCAAGCAAAAGTCTGAACAAGCACTTGTCAGATACATTTTAGAAAGGGATTCTCATTTAGGTGTGGGGACCAATTTTTAATTGGGGAGTGTTAGCTAAGCGGCTCACCACAATATTGGGGCAAGGAAGGAGACCGGCAGCCTCCCTCAAAACAGAACAGGATTTATTTTAACAAGAACAAACTTAAAAAAAAAAAAAAACAGGATCAGTAGGATCAAGGGAAAGGAAATAAAACAGGGAAAGGGAAATTACACAACCTAACAAAATACCACTGCCCAGGAATCAGCTGAGAACACACACCCCCGCTCCTGTTGCCTTCTAGCTTCTAGCTGGAATGGCGAATTCTCCTCCCCCTTCCCAGCAAACCCCAGCGGCCCCCAGCCAATGGGATGGCCGTTCTGACAGTCACATGACTGCCCACACTAGGCTTCCGATCATTATAATTTTTCCAGGCTCATGTAGGCTTTGGAGAGTGGTGATGACATGAGATGCCAGTGCCATGGAGATGGCTACAACCAGTGGGTGGGGCACCTGCTGTTTTCGGAGCCCCAGAGGCCAGTGTGCATGCTGAGGTTTCTTTTTAAAAAAAATTCTAGCCAAAAGATGGGGTCATAAAAACCTCAAATAACCATTAATTCTTACATAGGTATGGGTTGGACTAGATGAATTTTGAGATCCCTTCCAACTCTAAGATCTGTGAATCTGTATAAATGTCACCCCTGTTCCCACCATGGTCATAGTGAGGCAGTGTTGTTATTGTTGAATTGTTATGTCCAACTCTTTGTGACCCCATTGGGGGGTTTTCTTGGCAAAGATACTGGAGTGGTTTGCCATTTCTTTTTCTGCCTCATTTTACCAATGAGGAACTGAGGCAAACAGGGTTAAGTGACTTGTTCAGGGTCATATACTTAGTAAGTGTCAGAGGCCACATTTGAACTCAGGTCTTCTTGACTCCAAGGCGAGGCAGCTAGGTAGTTCAGCGGATAGAGCACTGGCCCTGGATTCAGGAGGACCTGAGTTCAAATCCGGCCTCAAACACTTAACACTTATTAGCTGTGTGATCCTGGGCAAGTCACTTAACCCGAATTGCCTCACCCACAAAAAAAAAATCTTGACTCCAAGGCCAGAGACTCTATTCACTATGCCAGCCAGCTGCTCAATGAGGCAGTATAGCATAGCAAAAAAGTAAAACGAAACAAAACAAACCAACAAAAATATTGTCCTGAAACTAAAGTGACCTGGACTCTAGATAACTGTCTAGTATGTGACCTTGGGAAAATCTCTTCACTCTTTTGTAATCAGTTTCTTTATCTGTTAAATGATTGGTTTGGATTTGTCATCATTCTCATATCTGCCTTCTATGTATAAGATTCTATAATTTTGTGAAAGGAAATTTCAAGAAAATGAATCCAAAAGAGAGAATAATGTCTCAGGGCCAAAAACAACTTTATAAATAATAGTTTCTCTATTTTGCTCATGATGCTGTCAGGTTATCCATAAGGTAACTCACTAAAACACTGCTCAGTGAAGTAACGTTAAGTCATACAATCAGCTTGGACCATGAAGGACTCAGAGAATGCCTTCTACCTGAATGGGACTGGTAAAAGGCCAATATTTTGCTTGTCGGGAATAGCTTGGGCCAGTGGCCTCAGAACAACTGGATATCTGATTCTGTAATACCTCAAGAAAATACAAGCCTTCATAACATCATCCAACTCCAATTTTGAATATTCTTCTCACAAATGCCTAAAGAAGTCAGGTACTAAAAAGTACAAAGAAAAGAGAATAATACCGAGGCATGGTCATAAAACAATGACATATTTTTCCTAACTCTTAGAAGACAAGAAAATTTTAAAGATTGATAACCCTCGATGTGGCATAAATCACATTTTCTATCTATCTATCTAGACCTATCTATCTATATTGTTAGTGTAGGAGGGATCATTTTTGACAAGCTGTTGCTCTTAGCAACAAGTCATCCCTGATATTTTCTTTGATTATAAGTAAAGAGTAATATCCGTTCTTGCTACGTGGGTAAAAAGCATAATTTAAAGCTCATTAAAAGTGTGGCAGGTGTTCACCAAGAATGTGAGGGGAAAAAGCATTTTCCATGGCTGAGCTGTCAAGGCTCTAAATGCCTAATTTATTTTGTATAACCCTTTAGCAAATATTTCTGAATAGATATCATTATAATAGGGAGAGAGTAGGGTACTAGAAAGTAAGCACCAGCCATAAAGCAAGCAGAGTTAGACTTCTGACTTAAACAGGATGCTTTCTCTTTGAATATATTTCAAACCATTAACAATTGCAGTTTTTTCACATGTGCTAACCTACTTTTCTTCCCAAGTGCTTTAATAACATCCTTTTAACATGGATTTTGTAAGCCCCATGAAAGGCAGGTTGAAAAATTGAGAACTAACCTCCTTCTATACAACATAAACTCTGTGAGTTTTTTCTAAGTTCCTCACATATATATATATATATATATATATATATTTGTTCATTTATTCTGCATTGATTGGATTATGGTTGTGTTGAGAGATACTTATTTCATATTTTAAGGACTTGTGATTTAATCCATGTGGGTCCTCTAGGGCTTGACAGAACAAAGACCCTGCTTGCCTTAATGCGAAACTTCATGAGTTGAATGGCCAAATTTTTTTGTCCTTTGGGAATCAAATATCTGGGGAGAGCTCAACCTGATTCTAATGAGGCTGGCTCTTGTAAAATAGAAATCAAGGCCTTGACCTGGTCTTTACTGAAAGCCTATTCATCTTGGCATAAATTGCCAGACCTTATCCTCTTCTGACAAAGCCTTTGAGAACTCGGGGTCACTCCCTCACTGCAATGAAATGTCAGAGTGGAACTTTACATATGGGAAGATTGTCTAAAAGACGGGGGTTCGGGCAGCTAGGTGGCACAGTGAGTAAAGTACCGGCCCTGGATTCAGGAGGACCTGAGTTCTAATCTTGCCTCAGACACTTGACACTTACTAACTGTGTGACCCTGGGCAAGTCACTTAACCCTCATTGTCTGCCAAAACAAACAAACAAATAAAAAAAAAAGAGGGGGGTTCAACCCTTTGGCCAGATTTTGGGGGCTACAGAGTTAATTGGTAGGTCCACAAAGAAATACATACAGGTAGTTTAAAATGGAAACTGTAGTGGTTTCAGACTTCTCCTCTCTGAAATCACAAAAAGCACCAACCATCTCTGTAAATGGTGAGAGAAAAGACTATTTGGACTCTTCTCAGAACCCTAAAAGCAGAGAGTGAGTCTGGTTTCAGGCCCTAATATTTTGTTACCCGCCCACCCAACCTCCCAGCAGGGGGTTGCCTGGCATACTAGGCTCTCTGAGGATCCAAGGATCCTGGGCCTTATGCCTAAGCAAGACCTGGAGTGGAGCCTGAGTTTTGTGGGAGTCAGGCTGGACTGGAAGTTCACCTTGAGGCACCCTGAGGTGATCTCCACGTGACCCCAGTGTTCAAACCCTGACTTAAGTTTTGTTTCTTGACAAGTTGTGTATGGTTATGTGTATTCACACAGCACTTTTCTAGTGAGGAATGGGGACATTCTTTCCCAGAATAAGGTTAAGGCCTAGTGATGCAATCTTATTGGTTGACCGGTGCTATCTGATTGGCTGTTAATGGGGCTGTCTGATTGTCCGACTGATACAATCTGATTGGTCCTTACAGCTACCATATATGGGAGGTTGGTACGATATGCTGTGATTGGTTGTTTTTGTAATGCTGTATGTAAGTGGGAACTGTAATGTGATTGGTCCAGAGAGACCCTTGAGGGTTATAAATAGAGGTGAGGGACCTCACTTCAGTGCACTCTCTGGCACATTCAGAAGAGTGCCCATCTTCACAAAGATGAATAAAGATGCCTTCACCCACCTGCTTGGATTCCTTGAGTGATGACCTGCTAACAACACTAGAGCTGCTAACACTCAAACTGCAACACTAGGGCTGCTAACACTAGAGCTGCACAACATTATTTGAGTGGTTAGCTGCATTTCTAACAATGGCTCAGTAACATAAGGAAGCAAACTGAGCTTTAATTAATAATAAATAACATATGCATGGAAGCATTAATATTTTTCAAAGCTATATAGAAAGAAAATATTAGATATTTCAAAGGTACATGTAGAGAAAATGTTGAATATTGGCAGGGTTCAAGGCCTACTTCTGACACATACCAGTTTCATACATTTACTAGTTTGTGATCCAGGGCAAGTTACTTAAAAAGCCTCCTGCCTCTGTTTCCTCTTCTGTAAAAATTGGGGTATTTATAGCACCTACTTCCCAGTTTTATTGTAATGTTTATGTAAGATTGTATTTATAAAGTGCTTTGCAAATCTTAAAGCAGTATATCAGTTTTAGAGGGAGATAGGTGGCATGGTAGATAGAGCACTGGGAATGGAATCAAGAAGACCTGAGTTCAAATCTAATATTAGTTAGATTCTTATTAGCTGTGTGACCCTGGGCAAATTCCTTATCCTCTGTTTATCTTAATTTCCTCAGGTAAAAATAGGGGGGGGGGTGATAATAATAGCATCTGCATCCAGAGATTATAAGGCTGAAAGGAGATAATATTTGTTAAGCAATTGGCACAATCACCGACCCATAATAGGTGCTATATAAATGTAATAAATAATATAAATAGCATTAACACACTGCTTCTAAATAGTCTAGGCTTCATATGTGGAATTTGTGACTAGAAGTATATGAAGAATTGTCAAAATCCACTTTCTCTTGGGCCACAGGAAAAAAAAAATCCTAAAAATGAGATAGAAATCATAATATAACACTTCAAATTAAGATGTTATGATGCCTGCTTAAAAGAGACAGAGAAGAGAGACATTTGATAGCCCAATAGACTAAAGTTTCTTAAACTGTGGTTTGCAACCCCATATGAGGTCACATAACTGAATGTGGGGTCATGAAAAATTGGGTGTTAAATGTTTGATTTGTATACCTAGTTTATATACCTATATACCCAGGGTTACATAGAAATTTTCTCAGGCAAGTGGAAAAAGTTTAAGAAGCCCTACAATAGACAACAGCAAAGTAATTAGGTTTTGCAGCAACAGTTTCACCAATGAAAAATCCCAGTCCCTTTATGTTAACAATTTTGTTTTTATATCCTTTTAATTTTAAAGTATATCCTTCCTAGTTTCCATACCCAACAAGCCATTGCTTCTAAAGGCTTTTTTAAAAGTTGAGGGAGAAAGTGCATCAGAAAAACTAAGGGGCCTATCAACCAAGTATAACAATAAATCCAATGATTCATAGCTATAGGCCCCACCTTTACAAATTAGGAACAGAGATTTATTTTCTTATCTCTTCTCCCAGATGCAGCTTCTTCCAGACCATTATAATTATGTAAGGGTTAGGTTTATTTTTATATATTATTGGGACTTACATTTCTATTTAATTTTCTGATTCAGTGCCCACTTAATTTGAATTTCAGGTTTTTGTGAATGGGATTTTAGTATTTTATAGTAAAAATAATTTCTATATTAAAATAATCATCATAGAATCTTAAAGAAGAGAAATCTAATCATATCTATATACTAGTCTACTATATAAAGATATCCATAGGCAAAATTCTGAAGAGAACTTTTTAATGACATCCCTGTTGGGTTTTTTGTTTTTGTTTTTGTTTTTGTTTTTTGTTTGTTTGTTTTGGCGGGACAGTGAGGGTTAAGTGACTTGCCCAGGGTCAAACAGCTAGTAAGTGTCAAGTGTCTGAGGCCGGATATGAATTCAGGTTCTCCTAAATCCAGGGCTGGTGCTTTATCCACTGTGCCACCTAGCTGCCCCCCCCATTGTTTCAATGACTCTATGATATCTTAAGGAAGTGAATCTGCATCACTTTTGATGGAAATTTAACTTTTTCCATGTATTCTCATCTTGTGTAATTCTCCATGTTATTTTCATAAATCATCAGAGAGTATTTGTCAAATGCACTAGAAGCTTCCCTCTTGTTCTCCAATTAGTTTCTGAATAACAAATTCACCGTTCATTCTAACTATATGCCTGACATACTTCTTTTACTAATTACCTATATTCTAGATGATATGTTTCAGCTAATTCTCAATAAGGAAAGTCCTCATCGGTAAAATTTTGCATCTAATCTATGATGATTATGGATCTTTCCATTGAGTTCTGGGTTGACAGTCATTTGAATAATTCTGTAATCATGATGTCCCATGATTCTTAGTTATACAGCACGATCAGGAAATTATAGATGTTAAAGAGATGGACGTTTACAGTGGTGGGCAATTTGTGATCTCTGAAAGCATGATACAGTTTCTCAATTATAATTAAATCTAGTCTATTCTTCTCATCCATCTGTTAGCCTGGCTTATTGTACATAAAGAGCAATTACCCAAGATATACAGATTGGTGGAATAATTTAGTGGCTGCTCCATTAAAATCAAACACAGATTCCTCAATGTGCATAAAGATGGCCTTGGGTTTTTAAAAACAGTGCCAGCAAAGCTTAAGCTTTTTCAAGTCTTTCCAAATTAAAATGGTTTTAAGAATGGACCAGTGATAGACTGTGTGTCTGTTGTGTGTTTGATGTCAGAAGGCCTGTGTTCAAATCCTAGCTCTTCCCCTCACTAGCTTTGTGACTATGGGCAAGTTCACTTTTCTGATCCTTAATGAATTTATCTTAAAGAATTGGAGTAGTACTACACATGATAATCTAGTAGACTTGACTTTGCCTCTTGGGAAAAAAAAAAGTTATTGAATAGGTACTTAAAAATCTAGAAAAGGAAAGAGTGGTCCCAAATAGTCTCCATGGCTTTATCAAAAAGCAAGTTTATGTCAGACCCATTTCCTTATTTCCATTTGTGATGGTGTTAATAGATTTGTAGATCAGAGAAATTCTGTGATGTGTTTTTCTTAAATTGTAGTAGAGCATCTGTTGAAGTTTCTCACACTATTCTTATGGAGAAGACAGATAAATGGGGGTTAAACAATAGTACAGTTAGGTGGATTTGGAAATGCTATACTATATGGATGCAAAAAGTAGTAGTTAATAGTTAACCAATGTCAACTTGAAAGGAAGTCTTTTACTTCAGGAGCAAGGTGCTATTTAATCATTTTAGCAGTGTTTTGGATAAAGACCATGATGATATGCTTAAAGAACTTTGCAGATGACACATGGAAAAAAAATAGTTATATGGTAGAGTTAGTATCTAAACAGGCTTAAACATTATGCTGATTCTAATAAGATCAAAAGCAATAGTGATAAAATTCAATTGGGATAAATTCAAAAAGTGTAAAATCTTCCTTTTGTGTTAAAAAGTGAACAACACAGATACATTATGGGAGGGTTTGGCTAGACAGTAATTCATTTGAAATTGGTGTGGTTTTTATTGTTGTTGTTGTTCTTGTTTTGTAAATTGTAATCTAAATTTAAGTCAACAGTATGACATGGCAACCAGAAAATCAAATGTGATGTTAGGCTATATTGAAAAGCATAGTTGTCATGAATAAGAAGACAGTACTTCCATAAACTACTGTTGCAGTCAGACTATACTTGGAGTATTTTGTTTAATTCTGGACACAACATTTTAATAAAGATTTTAATAAGATGAACAACATTTAGAGAATGTCTTTCAAGGTGGTGATGGTCCTTGAGATTATACCACACCAGAATTCCTCAGGGGAACTGGGAATGTTCAGCATGTAAAGAAGAATACCTGAGGGGCACCTAGGTGGCACAGTGGATAGACCACTGGCACTGGATTCAGGACTACCTGAGTTCAAATCCTACCTCAGACACTTAACACTTACTAGCTGTGTGACCCTGGGCAAGTCACTTAACCCCAATTGCCTCGGTAAAAAAAAAAAAAAAGAATACATGAAGTATTAGAAGGGATTTTGCTTAGAAAAGGGAATCAACTTAATTCTGCTTGGTGTTGGAAGACAGAATTACGAGCCAAGGCAAATTTGAGCGTGAAGTAAGGAAAAACATTGCAACAATTAGAGCCATCCCAAAGTACACACAGAATGAAATACTGAGTTGTTGGCCTTGTTGCTGTTGTTAAGGCATGAGTAGGAGTGATCTCCACTTTTTAAACTTTTTCCATTCACCAGAGAAATTTTTACACAACCCCAGGTGTATAGGCACATTATGTATACATAACCTTTTATTTTTCATGACCCCCACATTCAGTTAGGCAACCCCCTATGGGGTCAAGACCCACAGTTTATGAAGCTAGGGACTAGATGGCCTTTGAGATACCTTTCAATTCTTGGGTGCTTAGATGACCACTGAGTTTCTTTGTACTTCTAAACTTTGGTTTACTGGCCTGAAAGTGCAGTGAATTAATCACCATAAGGTTGGCTGTAAGATAATTTTTACTTTTTTTTTTTTTTTGGTGAGGCAATTGGGATTAAGTAACTTGCCCAGGGTCACACAGCTAGTAAGTGTTAAGTGTCTGAGGCCAGATTTGAACTCAGGTCCTTCTGACTCCGGGTCTGGTGCTCTATCCACTGTGCCACCTGGCTGCCCCAGTTTTTTTTTAATCTATGAAAACAATTCCATTTTCTGTCTCTCCCCACCAATTTTCCTTAAGTTATTTTTTCTCTTTTTTCTAATCTCACATATCCCCTTTCAACTCTGGGAAACCTAGGTTACTTGTGTCCATTCCTCTTTCTTCCCTTTCTGAACTCATCCAAACTTGCTTAATCTTGGCCCCTTGATAAAGAGTTTTCAAGCATGAGTGAACATGAAAGATAAGGACTTTGGTGAGTAAAAGAACAGCTTCTACATAAAAAGCAGGAAGTATCACAGTAGTTGTGCTTATTGTGCATACATGAGTATGTGTGTGAAGGCTTGCATGTGTAGCATGCATTCCAATAGAAGGTAAGTTCTTTGAAGTTAGACACTGTTTCATTTTGTCTTTGTATCCTTTGTTCCTGTGACAAAGTAGGTGCTTAATGAACGCTTTCCAGTTGATGAATTGATGGTGGACCTTTATTTTTTTCGATAAAAGTATTTTATTATTTTCCAGTTACATATAGAGAAAGTTTGCAATATTTGTTTTTATAAGATTTCTTGTTTCAAATTTTTCTCCCTCTCCCTTCCCTCCCCTCTCCCCAAGACAGCAGGTTATCTGATTTAGGTTATATATGCACAATCACATTAAACATATTTCTGCAATAGTCTTTCTGTGAAAGAAGTATCAGAGCAAAAAAGAAAAACCTCAAAAAAAGAAAAACAACAACAAAAATAATAGAAATAGTATGGTTCAATCTGCATCTAGATTCCAAGATTGTTTGTTTTTTCCTGGATTTGAAGAGCATTTTCCACGATGAGTCCTTTGAAACTATCTTGGATCATTTGTATTGCTGAGAAGAATCAAGAGTATCACAGTTGATCAACATATAATGTTGTTGATACTGTGTACAATATTCTCCTGGTTCAGCTCATCTCACTCACCATCAGTTCATGAAAGTCCTTTGAGGTTTCTCTGAAATCCACCTGCAAAGCATTTCTTAAAGCACAATGGTATTCTATGATATTCATATACCACAATTTGTTTAGCCATTCCCCCAAATGATGGGCACCCCCTCGACTTCTAATTCCTTGCTACCACAAAAAAGAGCAACTATAAATATTTTTGTACATATGGGTCCTTTTCCCTATTTTATGATCTCTTTAGGAAAAAGACCCAGTAGTGCTAGTGCTGGGTCAATGGGTATGTATAACTTTATAGCCCTTTGGGCATAGTTCCAAATTGCTCTCCAGAATGGTTGGATCAGTTCACAGCTCCACCAACAATGCATTAGTGTTCCAATATTTCCACAGCTTCTCCAACATTTATTATTTTCCTTTTTTGTCATATTAGCCAATCTGATAGGTGTCAGGTGGTACCTCAGAGTTGTTTTAATTTGCATTTCTCTGATGAATAGTGATTTAGAGCATTTTTTCATATGGCAATTGATAGCTTCAATTTCTTCATCTGCAAACTGCCTGTTCATATCCTTTCTATAGTTCTCAATTGGGAAGTGACTTGGTTTCTTATAAATTTGATTTAGTTCCCAATATATTTTAGAAATGAGGCCTTTATCAGAAATACTGGTTATAAAAATTGTTTCCCAGCTTTCTGTCTCCCTTCTAATTTTGGATGCATTGCTTCTGTTTGTACAGAAACTCTTTAATGTAATCAAAGTCATCCATTTTGCATTTCATAAAATTCTCTATCTCTTGTTTAGTTATAAACTGTTCTCCTTTCCAAAGATCTGAGAGGTAAACTATTCCTTCCTCTCCTAATTTGCCTATGGTATCACCTTTTATGTCTAAATCATGTGGCCATTTTGACCTTATTTTAGTATAAGGTATAAGATTTTCATCTATGCCTAGTTTCTGCCATACCCTCTTCCAGTTTTCCCAGCAGTTTTTGTCAAATACTGAGGTCCTATCCCAGAAACTGGAGTCTTTGGGTTTATCAAACAGTACATTACTAAAGTCATTTACTACTGTGTCTCCTGTCCCTAACCTATTCCATTGATCCTCCATTCTATTTCTTAGCCAGTAACAAATAGTTTTATTGAATGACTTTTTATAGTAAAGCTTCAGATTTGGTACAGCTAACCCACCTTCCTGTGCATTTTTTGTCATTAGTTCCCTAGATACTCTTGATAATTTGTTTTTCCTGATGAATTTTGATATTATTTTTTCTACCTCTATAAAATAATTTTAGGTAGTCTGATTGGTAGAATTTTCATTTTTATTATATTAGCTCAGCCTATCCATGAGCAATTGACATTTTTCTAATTATCTAGATCTGATTTGATTTGTGTGAAAAGTGCTTTGTCATTGTGTTCATAGTTTTCCTGGGTTCATCGTGGCAAGTAGACTCCCAAATATTTTATATTGTCTACTGGTACTTTAAATGGAATTTCTCTTTCTATCTCTTGCTGCTGGACTTTGTTGGTCATATATAGCAATGATGATGATTTATGTGGATTTATTTTATATCTTGCAACTTTGCTAAAGGTGTTAATTGTTTCTAGTAATTTTTTAGTTTATTCCCTAGTATTCTCTAAGTATACCATCATATCATCTGCAAAGAGTGATAGTTTTGTTTCCTCCTTGCCTATTCTGATTCCTTTAATTTGTTTTTCTTCTCTTATTGCTAAAGCTAACATTTCTAGTACAATATTAAATTATAGAGTTGATGATGGACATCCCCTTTCCACCCCTGATCTTATTGGGAAGGCTTCTAACTTATCTCCATTATATATAATGCTTGCTGATGGTTTTTGGTAGGTAGTGCTTATTATTTTAAGGAAGGCTCCACCTATTTCTAAGTTCTCTAGTGTTTTTATTAGGAATGGGTGCTGCATTTTCACAAAAGCTTTCTCTGCATCTATTGAGATAATAATATGATTTTGGTTAGTTTTCTTATTGATGTGGTTGATTATGTTAATAGTTTTCCTAATGTTGAACCAGCCCTGCATTGCTGGTATAAATCCCACTTGGTCATAATGTATTATCCTGGTGATCACTTGTTATAATCATCTTGTTAATATCTAACTTAAGATTTTTGCATCAATATTCATTAGCAAAATTGGTATATAATTTTCTTTCTCTGTTTTGGCTCTGCCTAGTTCTGGTATCAACACCATATTTGTGTCATAAAAGGAATTTGGTAGAACTCCTTCACCTGTTTTTCTAAATAATTTGTATAATAGTGAAATTAATTTTTCTTTAAATGCTTGATAGAATCCATTTGTAAACCCATCTGGCTCTGGAGATTTTTTCTTAGTGAGTTCATTAATGTCTTGTTCAATTTCTTTTTCTAATGTGGGATTATTTAAGGATTTTATTTCCTCATCAGTTAACCTGGGCAGTTTGTATTTTTGTAAATATTTATCTACTTCATTTAGATTGTCAAATTTATTGTCATACAGTTGGGCATATTTATTCCTAATTATTGCTGCTTTAATTTCCACTTCATTATTGGAGAAATCACCCATTTCATTTTTGATACTGGTAATTTGGTTTTCTTCTTCGTTTTTAATCAAATTAATCAAAGGATTATCTATTTTATTGTTGTTTTTTTTTGCATAAAGCCAGCTCTTAGTTTTATTGATTAATTCTATAGTTTTGCGTTTGTGGTTTTTTGGTTTTGGTTTTGTTGGGTTTTTTGTTTTTGTTTTTGTTTTTTTGAGGCAATTGGGGTTATGTGACCTTCTCAGGGTCACAAAGCTTGTAAGTATCAAGTGTCTGAGAACTGGATTTGAACTCAGGTCCTCCTGAATCCAGGGTCAGTGCTTTATCCACTGTTCCACCTAGCTGCCCCTAAATCTATTGTTTTCTTGCTTTCAATTTCCTTTCATTTTCAGGATTTCTAATTTAGTACTTAATTTTTCATACTTAATTAGTGATTTTTAATTTGTTCTTTTTCTAGCTTTTTAAGTTTCATGCTCAATTCATTTATCTCCTCTTTCTCTTTTTTATTAATGTCAGCATTTAGAGATATGATATTTCCCCTAAGCACTGTGTTGGCTGCATCCCATAGAATTTGGTATGTTGTCTCTTTATTGTCATTCTCTTGGATGAAGTTATTGATTGTTTCAATGATTTGTTGTTTGACCCACTCATTCTTTGGGATGAAATTATTTAGTTTGCAATTCATTTTCAGTCTACTTTTCCATGGTTCTTTATTACATGTAATTGTTATTGCATCATAATCTTAGAAGGATGCATTTACTATTTCTGCCTTTCTACATTTGACCATGAAGTTTATGTGCCATAATATATGGTCAATTTTTGAATATGTGTCATGTACTCCTGAGAAAAAAGGTATATTCCTTTCTATCCATTCAGTTTTCTCCAGACATCTATCATATCTAACTTTTCTAACATTCTATTCACTGACTTCTTTCTTATTTATTTTTTGGCTACATTTATCTAAATCTGAGAGGGGAACATTCAGATCCCCCACTAGTATAGTTTTGTGTATTTCCTCTTATAAGTCATTTGACTTCTCTAAGAATTTGGATGCTATAGCACTTGGTGCATACATGTTTAGTATTGATATTACTTCATTATCTATAGTACCTTTAAGCAAGATGTAGTTTCCTTCCTTATCTCTTTTAATTAGATCTATTTTTACCTTTGCTTTGTCTGAGATAAGGATTGCTATCCCTGTTTTTTTTTTTACTTCAGCTGAAGCATAATATATTCTGCTCGAACCTTTTACCTTTACTCTGTGTATATCTCTCTGCTTCAAATGTGTTTATTTTAAACAGCATATTGTAGGATTCTGGTTTTTAATCCACTCTGCTATTTCCTTCTGTTTTATGGCATTCACAGTTCACATTCACATTCACAGTTATTATTACTAATTGTCTAATTCCCTCCATTCTATTTACCCCCTTTATACTTTCCCCTCCATTTGCCCTATTCCTCCTCACCAATGCTTTGCTTCTTACCCCTGCCTCCCCCAATCTGTCCTCCCTTTTATCAGTTTCCCTCCCTTTTCTTTACCCTTTCTCCCCTGTTTCTGCCCTCCCTTCTGTCAGTGCCCCCCTTTTCCCCTTACCCTTTTATTTCCCTAAAGGATAAGCTAAATTTCTTTATCCAAATGAACATATACGTTATTCCTTCTTTGAACAAAATCTGATGAGAGTAAGGTTGAAACAATGCTCACCCCACCCTTCTTTCCCTCTATAGTACCAGGTTTTTTGCACCTCTTCATATGATGTAATTTAACCCCATTCCACCTCTCCTTTCCTCTTATCCCCATAAACTCCTTTTTTTCACCCCTTCATTTTATTTATATCATCACATTGAGGACAATTTTTATTTATACCCTCTTTGTATACTCCTTCTATCTGTCCAAATAGAGATATAATTCTCAAGAGTTATAACTAGTATCTTCCCATGTAGGGATGTAAACAGTTTAACCATAATGAACAACATTTTTCCCCCTGTTTACCTTTTAAAACTTCTCTTGAGTCTTATATGTTAAGATGGAATTTTCTATTAAGTTTTGGTCTTTTCATGAGGAAACCTTGAAAGTCCCCTATTTCATTGAATATCCATCTTTTACCCTCCAAGAGAATGATCAGTTTTGCTAGGTAGTTCATCCTTGGTTGCAATATAAGCTCCTTTGCCTTCTGGAATATCATATCCCATGCCTTGTTAGCCTTTAATATTGAAGTTGCAAGTTCCTGTGCAATCCTGACCATGGCTCCATGATATTTAAATTATTTCTTTCTTGATGCTTGGTGTATTTTCTCCTTCACCTGATAAATTCTGGAATTTGGCTACAATATTCCTTGGAGTTTTCCTTTTGGGGTCTCTTTTAGGAGGTAATCAGTGGATTCTTTGAATGATGAATTAATCAACAGATTCTACCGTATCAGGGCAGTTCTCCTTGAGTATTTCCTGGAGTATGGAGTCTAGACCCCTTTTCTGATCATGGCTTTCAGGTAGTCCAATAATTCTCAAATTGTCTCTCTTGGATCTATTTTCCAGATCAGTTGTCTTTCCAATGATGTATTTCACATTTTCTTCTATTTTTTTTTCCCTCTTTTGATTCTGTTTGACTGATTCCTACTGTTTCATGGAGTCATTAGCTTCTATCTGTCCATTTTGAATTTTTAAGGCATTGTTTTCTTCAGTAAACTTTTGCACCTTCTTTTCCATTTGGCCAAATGAAGTTTTTAAGGAATGTGCTTCATTTTCCAAGCTGCTGATTCTTTTTTCTTAATTTACTTGTGTTACTCTCATTTCTCTCCCCATTTTTCTTCTATCTCTCTCAATTGATTTTTAAAAAATAAATGTATTTTATTATTTTCCAGTTACATGTTGAGATAGTTTTCAACATTTGTTTTTATAAGGTTTCCAATTTCAAATTTTTCTGCCTCCCTCCCCTCCCTTCCCCCACCCCCCAAGACAGCAGGTAATCTGATATAGGTTATATATGTACAATAACATTAAACATATTAAAACATTATTCATGTTATAAGAGAAGAATCAGAGCAAAATGGAAAAACCTCAAAAAAGAAAAATAACAGCACCAAAACCAAAAGAAATAGTACGGTTCAATCAGCATCCATAATCCACAATTCTTTTGCTTTCTGGATTTGGAAAGCCTTTTCCATCATGAGTTCTTTGGAACTTTCTTGTACCATTGTATTGGTGAGAAGAATCTAGTATATCACAGTTGATCAACACATAATGTTGATGATACTGTGTACAATGTTCTTCTGGTTCTGCTCACCTCACTCATCATAAGTTCATGCAAGTCCTTCCAGGTTTCTCTGAACTCCTCCTGCTCATCGTTTCTTACAGCACAATAGAATTCCATTACATTCATAAATACAACTTGTTCAGCCATTCCCCAATTGATAAGCAGCCCCTCAATTTCCAATTCCTTGCCATCACAAAAAGAGCAGCTATAAATATTTTTATACATGTGGGTCCTCTCAATTTATTTTTAAAATCCTTTCTGATCTCTTCCAAGAAGGCTTTTTGGTCTTGAGACCAATTCATTTTCCCTTTTGAGGCTTCACATGTAGGTGATTTAAGAGTATTGTCCTAGGGGCAGCTAGGTGGCGCAGTGGATAGAGCACCGGCCCTGGAGTCAGGAGTACCTGAGTTCAAATCCGGCCTCAGACACTTGACACTTAATAGCTGTGTGACCCTGGGCAAGTCACTTAACCCCAATTGCCTCACTAAAAAAAAAAAAAAAAAAAAAAAAAAAAAAAAAGAGTATTGTCCTCATCTGAGTTTCTGTTTTGCTCTTCCCTGTCCACACAAAAGCTCTCAATGGTAAGAGCCCTCTTCTGTTTCTTACTTATATTGCAGTTTATTTTTTTAAAAATTGAGCTCTTCTCCTGGGGCACAAGGGTCATTGTTTCAAGCTTCTTGTGCTGGGGGATAGGAGCTGTGTCACTGACTTTCTACTCTGAGGTTTCTATGGCTTGTGGATTTTTTTTTACCTCTCTGGGCTTGCTCCCGGTACTGGTATTGCTAGGCCTGGTCATGCCTGTCCTGTTGGTGGCCCTCCAACTGGCAGCTTATCCTCTCTGCTGGTGCTGGTGTACCTGCTCTGCCACCAGCTTGCTGAGCCAGGATCAGGGGGCCTCAGTTGTTCCACTATGGCCAAGAGCTTCCTGCTGACTTGCCCAGACCCTCTCCACGCTGTGCGGCGCTGTGAGCTACACTGCACTCTCCTTTTGCCTGAGTGAGACCGACCTTTCCTGAAGTCTTCTAAATTATCTCAAGTTGGAAGATTGTGTCTCTCTGTCTTTTTGTAGGTTCTATACTTTCAGAATCCATTTAGAGGCTTATTTAAATTATGTTTTTGAGGGAAACTTGGGAGAGTTCAGGCAACTTCCTGGCTCCTCTCTGCCCTCTTGGCTCCAACTGATGGTGGACATTTCAATGATATTGTTCTGTCATTTGATACTGTGATTTTATTGATGTAGGTCTACCTTCTCTTTATGAAGAAGGGAGAAGGGTATTAGACCAGAGATTTCTATGATATAGGGAAAGTTTAATGAGGAAATCCCCTATCACGATACTTAGTGATTTGCTCAGAGCACTTAAAAGGTTAAATGACTTGCCCCCAGTCACAAGACCTATATTTGTCAGACCATTTGAACCTAGGCCTACATTACTCTGCAACCCTATCTACTCTACAATTGTTTCTCATAGCATTATAGCTAAAAGTAAGTATATTTTTTTACATCCTATATATACTTCAATAACCACCTTCCATAGATCCTTGCCATAGCCAAACAAAAACAAACAAATAAACAAACAAAACCAGTTGGTCCAGACCAACTGAATCAATCTCTATATCTGAGAGCAGAGGCGATGTTCCATACAAGTAGTTAAACATATAGCTACCAAGATGAGGGGAATATGTTTCATCATCAGTCTTCTGAAATCAAAATTGGTTCTTGCATCTCATGTGAATTTGAAGACTTTGTTGTTATTTACATTTATATTTTTGTAATTATTATGTATCTTTTTCCTTGTTCTGCTTACTTAATTCCACATCTATTTATATGTCTTCATGTGTTTCTTTGAATATTTGTTATTTAATACCAAAAATAATATTCCATTATTATTGTATACCACTTTTTTTCTGTCATTGCCCAATTGATGGTCATCATGATGTTCCTTGTTTCCAGGGTAATTTTTCTACTGCAGAATTGTAACTATGAATTTGTGGGACGTAGGCTTTCATTGTATGGCTAGAAATGAGGCTCACAATACAAATACTACTGGGAGGGGTCATATTGGGTCATTATAAATATATAAATGGTCATTCTCCCTCCTACCCTGAGATTGGTTTAGGGGGTTATAATGATGCAGAGAAGATGACAGGGCACTTATTACTCGAATAGGAAAGTTGTAGATTGCCTAGATTAAGGACAAGGAAGAAACAAGAACTGAGTGGCACTGGAAGACACTTTCCTCATTTAAAAATCTTGCCTGGGCATGTCCTTGGTGCTAATTTATTCAGTAACTTACAAATGTTTTAAGTCAACACTTTTCCTGTCTCATGGTCTGGATAAAGGTCCTGTTTTGTTCCAGTGTCTCATCTGCATCTTCCTTTGTCCCAAAGGCTCATCAGTGTCTTGCTTTAAGACCTTTGGGGTTTATTTATTCTGTTCTTTTACTTTCCTTTCCTCTTTTGTAAAATATGGATATCCACATTGGGAAAGCCCTTTGAGATCTGCCGAGGAATTTACTATGTAGCTGCTAAATATTATTATCCTCTTTCAGCATAGGCTTACATCTTATAGCTTCATCCAACAATGTGATTTCTATGGAACACAATTCTCTTGGGTTTAAAGGGGAAAATAATGAGCAAGAGGCACCCCAAGGAGTGGCTTCCATACACACGCTTTCTTTATCATTTTCAATTTGAATGCTGGACACACCAGGACAAAAAGAAAACTCCCAGGATAGTCTCTCCCTCCACAGGTTTATAATGAAATATTTGCTTCCTCAGAATCTGTGAAAACCGTGTCCTATTTTCTGGTGAAATTGGCTATGATTTTATGGTGGTTTTATTTTTTTTTTATCAGAAGATCGGCATTCAAATTTTTTCTCAAAATATCTCTGACTTCAGTATGTCCCTAGCTTGCTGGATGCTATCAGCTTTTTTTTCCCTCCAAGTGGTTTCAAAAAAACACTTATTTCAAAACTGCAAAGAAATTTTTAACTGCTTAAATGATCCTGGTTCTGATGAAACGCTGCTTTGCTAGTTCCGGCTGAATGCAGTGATGAGGCAAGTAAATGTGTAATTATTTTATTTTATTTTTTACTACTTAGACATCATATCTGCTAGGCATCTGTTTCCTCTAATTTTCTTGTGGGAGGGTTTGGTTTTTTTTTTTTTGGTTTTTGGTTTGTTGGGTTTTTTTTAATCACCATGTACCTAAGCAACAGCATCAAAATGAGTTCTGGGAAATGAAAGAACCATTAGCTTCAGGCCTAGGACTATATCCACTGTGCCTTTTAGCTGCCCAGTTTTGTAGATTCAGTGCCTGGAATCAGGAAGAATCATCTATCTGAATTCAAATCCAGCCTCAGATACTTAATAGCCATGTGACCCTGGGCAAGTCACTTAACCCTTTTTGCATCAGTTTTCTTAGCAGGAAAATGAGCTGGAAAAGGAAATGGCAAACTGCTGTAGTATCTTAAGGGCTTTAAGTATTTTAAGTAAAGGTTAAGGACCAAGAAAAACCTAAATGATGTTATAAAGAGTCAGACACAACTGAAAAGCTACTGAACAGCAGCTAAACCTCTGCAAATTGGATACTATAATAATGATTTCATGGGGTTGTGAGGAGGAGCAAATGAAATTTCATGTTTATAAACCTTTAGATAGATGATCGACAGACAGAAAGATAGAATGCATTTTTGTGTGTGCTATAATTATTACTACCCACTTAGTCTTTTTATTTGGCTGTGTAACTTGGGCAAATTATTTGCCTCAGTTACTCCATCTGTGAAATAAAGGTATTTGATTAGATGATCTCTAAGCTTCCTTTTATCTCAAAATTTCAGTGATTTTGTGGATGCCTAAAAAAGAGTTAAATGATAATATTCTAAAATCATGTGCTTCTAGGTGATTCCTAGAGAAATTAAGTTTCTGAAAAGATACCAACTTACATTTGCAAAGGGAGTTTCTTCACCTTATAGTTTCTGGTTGTTGGAAGGGCTAAAATTCTAGCTAAACTGTCTAAAATATCTCATGAGTGGTCACCAATAAATTATAAGCTTTAGCAAGAGTTAGACTTTTAAGCATTTATTAAGGAGAATAAGAATTTGGTAAAGAGAGAGAAAGGCCTACATTCATCTATCTATTAAAGGGAGAGCACATTTCTAGCTCCACTCTCCACCAGAGTCCAAAGGAAAAAAAGCCAGACCGAGTGCTAGTCTCCTCCTTCTTCCTCTCACTACCCAACGTCACTTCCTGATGCCAAAGGAAAGACTCCTGGTCTTGCCCTCAAAGACCTTCGCTTCATGGACAGGACTCTTCTACAGTAAGTCTCCAGCAGGTGACATCATTCCAATCATTACATGGTGCTCATGAAATTTCAGTTCTAGTCCCTATTCCTATTGAATCATTACACTATCCTTAATGAAGGGAAAAAAACCTAACTACTGGCACCTGGTCTGTCCCAAGGACACAGAGAGTCCAGCTTGGGGTACAAAACAAATCATGTCAGCCCAGGGGAGCTTCATCCTTAACACATTCAGGGCCTCCTGTATGCTCTGAGTTCAGTGTCCCTGGAAAATATAGCAACTCAAAAAGACAAGTTCAGGGGATCTCTTAAAAATACTTAACAAGATCAACCTCCCATCAATCTTTGGGACAAGTGTATAATTCAAATGGCTGGTCAACTTTGTGATTTCAAATCCTCATAACTCACACTATCAAAAAAAGAAAATTATCAAAAGATCAGCCTCATGAAAAAGTCACCAAAGAGCAAAGCCTGGTAGCTTCTAACATTTGTTTGTTTCAGGCTGATTGCTAGTATTTAATACATTTGTAGGGAGACAAATATAAAAGTGAAAATATTGCTGCCTTAAAGGAACTTATGTTCTAACATGGCAAGACTTTTTTGCAAAATTTACTTTTCTAATGGATTTGGAATAAGAAATATGAAAAAATAAAAAGGCAGTTCACACGTATAGACATTTCTGACATTAAGGACTGCAGATCTTAACAATTGTATATATTACTACTATGTCTTAATTCCAAATCCTTTTTTTTTCTGTCACTGGAAAAGAAGAACTTCTGGTTTGAACCAAAGTTTATATATGCAGAGAAACATTAATGTTGCTGAGTTTCTACTTATGCCTAGTGAGTATTTTTTGGTGAGTGTTAAATTTCTTCCAGATTGAATGCTACAATTTGCATGTAATTTTTAATGTGCCACATCAAGCAAGAAGAGAAAATAACAACATGCTATCAAATGATATTAGAAAGATCTCCATTCCTTGTAAAAAATGAAGCAAAACTTCTTATTGAGAAAGCTGGAATATCTACTTTCTTGCAGTTTCTTCTTTTCCCTTCTTAGTCCCCTGTTGCTCAGCCAGTGAATTTTCAAAATTTATATGGAAACATAGAGTCTTTATTCAAATATTTGTTATAGAACTGGCCCTCTAAAGAAAGTTGACTTTTAGTGAACTGTTTAATTACTGTGTATGTACGCACATCATTGTGGTATAGTGCATACAATGCCAGACCTGGAGTCAAAAAAATTCAAATCTGCTTCTCCACCACACACGAATTAGCTCTGTGATTGTGAGCAAGTCCTTTCACCATTCCGAGTTTCATTTCCCCATCTGTCGAGTAGGGATGATATTACTTTTCATTCCCATAACCTTACTGTGGTTAACTTAGACTCAAATGAGAGATTATATGTAAAGTATTCATCACTCCTTTAAGTATTACATCAATGACCTAAAAATGTGTATTTCTCCTAAAGGAAAGCCCATTGACCCATGGCTTCTCAGTAGATGAATGAATAAGCATCTTTAGTACTAATGCATACCTAAACAAGTGGGGTTAATTCCCAGTCTCCCATGCATTGAGGAGAGAGCTATAATTATCTGCTCTGTTGAGAAAGCTCTATTGGTTGCCTGGAAATTTCACAAGGACCACTCTCTTTGATGCCTGAAATGAACTTCATTTAATACTGATACTAAATCATAGCTAGAATCACCCTGTTGATTTCCTCTCCATTTGTGTTTTGCTATTGTTTGCCAATTTCAACTCAATTTAGTCCAAAAAGTATATGTCATACAATAACTCTGTTGAAGGCAGAATGCTATGTACTGTGATATAAAGATAAAAAAAACATTAAAGAGGACCTGATCTCAAGGGACTTACATTCTATATTCTCAGAAAAGAGATTTTGCTACATATGCTATATGCCACTCTAGCAAGTGATCACAACCAACCCTATATACACACACAAACACAAGCTCTAGTCCTCAATTCTTATTTCTGTAAAACAGGATGATAAGATTAGGTGATCTCTAAGGTCCTTGCTATTCTAAAATCCATGATTTGACTATCAACAAAAAATTGTATGCCAATCTGCATCCTTTGTAAAGGCATCAATAGTGCCTGGTCCCTTAATGAGATGCTGTTCCAAACTCCATTTGAGTTAGCATAATTATTATTTAAAGAAACCTAAATCCTAACCTGCTTGTGTCCCATTGACTTGTTAAATAGCTTCCAGCTAGTAGGTTCACCTTGAGATAGCCTGTTTTTCATTGGTTAACACTGACAGTAGAGAGGCCAAGGATCAATCAATTCTAAAAATTCAATTACCTTTCTCAAGGATGGGTCATGCTTGGTACGTTTTTTCCCCCACTAATAGATAAGAGACTATATTCTGCTGGACTACTAACAAAGTGCATATCATGTTTTATACATATATATGTATATACTTATACATACATATAGAAAGAGATATATACACATATATTCACAAATATGTACACACATGCTATATGCATACAGAAAAATGATGAAAAGATCACTTTCGCATTATATCCCATTCTTCCTTCACTATTTCACAACACTGATTTACATTTTAGTGATGAACTCAATGAAAATCGAGCAAAACTCTATATACACTTAAAACAAATGTCTTTATTCTTTAGATAGTAGACTTTTCTCTTCAAATGCTGAATCACGGACTAAAAAGAAACAAGCAAGCCAACAAAAATTTGCAAAACCAAGTAAAATCCATTTCCCCAAATTTAATTATCTATCCTTTTCCATCAGGAAATAGCCTTTTCCTTAAAACATTAATGTTCTTTCCTTGTCCTCAAATCTCAAATTATTCTCCCATATATATATATATCTTTTTTTTTAATTGAGCCAGAGCTTTTAAAACAAGAAAGGCATTTAGAAAGAGAATACTTTGCACCTTCTTCAGTACCTTGCATCATTATGGCATAGGTTTTTTGTTTTGTTTTGTTTTTGTTTTTTTGTTTTTGTTTTTGTTTTTGTTTTTTTAGTAAGGCAATTGGGGTTAAGTGACTTGCCCAGGGTCACACAGCTAGTAATTGTTAAGTGTCTGAGGCCAGATTTGAACTCGGGTACTCCTGAATCCATGGCCGGTGCTCTATCCACTGCACCATCTAGCTGCCCCTATGTCATAGGTTTTTAAACCACCTTTTAAAATAAAAAGTTTTACCTTTTCTGCTTTAATATAACCAAAAATGGAAGCCTTGGTATGAAAGGGAGGAAGAATGGGAGTTGAGAAAGAGGAAAGGAGGAAAGAAAATGTGTGATTTTAAAAAATATTTCATTGATAATTCCTTCAGTTAATTAGTAGGTAATATTTTCATAAGGTCATAGATTGAGAGCTATAAGGGATCTCAAAGGCTATCTGGCCTATCACCCCATCTGCTTTATTTTTAATTTTTATTTTCTTACCACACCTTCTTTATAAACTGAGACCTAGAAGCAGGCTTTGGGTCCAATTCTTTATGACCAGAAGTCTACTGCTCTAGGTCAGAGGTATCAATACTCCCGATTCAGCTGAACCAGATGCAGTAACAACAATATTTTAAAACCAGTTTTGAATGACTATGTCATTTTAACTATTATAAATACCCAAATTATCAATAAATGATGTATGAAGGAAGGTGCTACCTGCATCCAAAAAAAGAAAAAAAGAACTGATAAATATAAGTATGTATAGAATGGTTTTACATATATGTGTGTGTCTGTGTCAAATGATAGTCATATGTAGCATGGAGGGTAGGGAAAGGAAAGAAAAAATGGAAAAGAAGAAAATTACATGATAACTCCATCTATTTAAAAGGTATAGCAAGTTGAACATAATAGATTTGCAGTTTCATGTACAATCATCTTTTTTTTTCCCTTCCATTCTACTTTTATGGAAATGCTTGCTTTATTTCTTAAGTTCATTATATAATAAATAACATTTTTTAAAATTTAATTGGTATATCTTTAGCAAAAATAATAATACAATAAAACATAGATAACATTACTTTTTAAAACTAAGTGAAAACGGGGCATATGGAGATCTTTGTGTGGGGTTTATTTGCCCATTTCTATCTGAGTTTGTCAGCACTCACCTAGAGCAGTAGTATCAAACTCAATGCAGAGTCATATTGACTGAGAAAGTCACATATTAACATTATCTATATTTTATTCTATTTTAAAATTTATTTTGTTAAATATTCCCTAATTGTTTTAAGTCTGGTTTGGTGGCACTTGCAGATACTTGTTTTCCTTAGCAACAATTGATATACCTAGTTTTTCCCTTCAGAGCATTTTTCCATATTTTCCTTTTCTAAGATTGAAATTTTGCATCCCCATATATGAAGGAAAAATCTATAGCAGCCAGGTTCTTTGGAGACCAATAGTGAGGCCATTTTACTTGCTACCAAGAGATATTGTGAATCACTTCAGACCTCATTTTGTCAGGAGGAATTGGTGTTCAAAAAATCTAATTTTACTATGTTCCTCTCTCCATAGTGGTTAACTTAATTCCCTTCCTATTCTCTTGTCTGTCGATTTACCAATTCTGCCAGACAAGATTAGAAAGAGAATGGGTAATAGAGTAGAAAGCATTCTAGATAGAGTATCAAGGAAATCGGCTTTGAATCTTGGGTTTGTCATTTAATACCAATGATACCTTGGGAAGATGAAGGCGAGCGAATGTACAAGAAGAGTTCTATTCTGAAAACTTAGTAGTAATAGTAATTCTAATGGTAGTAGAAATAATTAGTAATAGTAGTAATTGTTACTAATCGTTAATAGATGCCATACATCTATATACTTATGGTGTACAGTTTACATCATTAGCTTCTTTAAGATTCTAAAGTTATAGAGTTAGAACTGGAAATCCTTCACCAGATATAACCACTCTATTTTATGAATATAGCCCCTGAGGCCCAGAATTAAAATGACTTTCTCAAGATAGTATATGGTAAGGGGGCAGCTAGATGGCATAGTGGATAAAGCGCCAGCCCTGGATTCAGGAGGACCTAAGTTCAAATCTGGCCTTAGACACTTGACACTTACTAGCTGTGTGACCCTGGGCAAGTCACTTAACCCTCATTGCCTTGCAAAAACCAAAAAGCTAGTATATGGTAAATTCAAGTCTTCAGAATCTAGGTAAAACATGCCTTTAACTCTGCCTTTTTCAATAGATAGCATTACTACTATTAATAATAAATAATATTCCCAAAGCTCCTTATAAAGTACAAAGTATTGAATTAATAATAACCTTGTGAGATAGTACAGGCATAATTCCCATTTTAAACTAGTGCTAGAAATTTTGGGGACAATATACTTGTTGGAAACATCTCCTGGAAAGAAGAAAGAAGATTTTTTTCAAACTTGAAGAGTCTGTAAGTCCTATTTCTAAATGTCAACAATTCCATATTTGGAAGTACTACATGTATATAGACATACATATATACACATGCAGAGAAAGAGAGACAGAGAAAGACAGAGAGAGAGAGACTCCCTCCATTTATTTTGTCTAGACTTTTCATCATAAGGAAATTCTTTTGAATTTTCTAGACTCTCCTCCTCTGCTTTTGCTTGCTTCCCTCCCTCCCCCTGTCCTAGGAGAGAATCACAGCTGTTAAGTTCATGAAGAGTTTTTAATTTGTTTCTGTTTTTTTAATTTACTGATTTCTTATGTTTTCATATCACCTACATTTCCCAATATATTTCTTTCCTGTTCCTTCCCCACAGTTATCTCTTACATAGTTCTTATATAACTATATAGTTATATATAGTTAAGCAAAAGTAAGCAAATGAAAGAAAAAATAAAGCATTATATGAAGTTATCACACATCAGAGTACCCTCAGCCCTTCAAAGGAGACAAAAGTGGGATTAGGAAGGGGAGGTAGGAAATGCCTTCTCATGTTTCTTCTTTGGGGCCAAGCTTGATCATTATATATACACAGTATTCCATTTCAATTGTATGTGGTTGTTTATTTACATTATTTTTTCATTGAACATATCATTTTCCTGGTTTTACCTATTCTGTTACACATAAGTTTTCTAAGTTCTTCATACTTTTTTATATTCATCATAATCATCATTTCTTATAGTAGAATAATGCTCCATTATATTCAAGTAGCACAACTTGTTTAACCATACACAAATCAATAGATGTTTCTTTAATTCCCAATCTTTGTTGCTAAAAAAGTGTTGCTATAAGTGTTTTGGTGAATATGGAGCTTCCTTTTTTATTATCGACTTTTAAGGGGTTTGTAGTTAACACTGGAATCCTTAGGTCAAAGGGTGTAAAGATTTTAATCACTTTTTTCACATAATGCCAAACTACTTCCCAGATTGGTTGGATCAGTTGACAGCTCCACAAAAAATGCATGTGTCCCAGTCTTTCCATAATCCTTTAACACTGATTATTCTCATCTTTTCTGCATTTTTAACAATTTGCTAAGTGTGAGGGAAAACCTCAGATCTGCTGCACTCTTCATTTTTCCTTTTATTAATTATTTGTAACATTATTATCAAATGGTTATGAATAGTTTACAATTATTATTTTGTGAATTGCTTATTCATATCTTTTGGCTACTTATCTTTTGAGAAATGGTTATGGCTCTTGAATATTTTTTACTTTCTTATATATCTTAGATATAAAACCCTTATCAGAAATATTTAATATAAAATCCACCCTCACCCCCCCCCCCCCCGCCACCAGGTATCCACTTATCATCCTGGTTGCATTCATTTTGTTCCTACTAAAGTTTCTTAAATGGATGTAATTGGAATTATCTATTTTGCCTATGTGTTATCCTCTATCCTCTTTTTGCTTAAGATTTCAGTCCTAGTCATAGTTTGGTTTGTTTGTTTGTTTTGTTTTGTTTTTGGTGAGGCAATTGGGGTTAAGTGACTTGCCCAGGGTCACACAGCTAGTAAGTGTCAAGTGTCTGAGGCTGGATTTGAACTCAGGTCCTCCTGAATCCAGGGCCAGTGCTCTATCCACTGTGCCACCTAGCTGCCCTCTAGTCATAGTTTTAAAAGCTATCTTATATGGTTCTATTCTAACTTTTTTTTAATCATAAGACTTTTAATATTCAGGTCACATAGCCATTGAGAACACGATTTCTTACCTTTCTTTTTTATTTCAAGGACTCTTTTGGCAGACCAGTGAAGCCTATGGACCCCTTCTCAGAATAATGTTTTTAATTACAATTAATTAAAAAGAAAACTAATTATATTGAAATGCAGTTATCTCTGTCTGTCGGTCTATCTCCCTGTCTGCTTCCCTGCTTACAAGTTCATGAACCTCAAGTTAAGAAGCATTGATTTAGAGCTGCTTTGAATAGCCATGGGTTAGAAAAAGAAGCATGGCTGGCCTTTTTGTTAAATACTACCTCCCCCAGCTACGAAGGATGCTGAGGGTGGTGGGATATTTTGAGCTCCAGAATTATGAGCTGCAGAGGGCTAAGCTGATCAGGGGTCTGTAAATCTGGCATTAATATGTTAAGCCCTGAGGAGTAGGTTGCTACCAGTTACCTAATGGAGGGGGAGGATGGACCCTCATTGGAAACAGAGTGGGACCTAGCCTGTGAGTAATTTCAATACTTCTAGCCTGGATGGAATAGGGTAGCACAAACTTTAAAAAAAAGTATGCTTAGTAGCAGTGATTAGACATTGCTATCCTTATCCAGCTTCTCCTTGAATTGAATTATTGGGATGATTGTCATTTAAAGTAACACACTCTAAAGCTTCACTTTATGTATGTATGTATGTATGTATGTACATATTTATTTATTTAGTGAGGCAATTGGAGTTAAGTGACTTACCCAGGGTCACACAGCTAGTAAGTGTTAAGTGTCTGAGGCTGGATTTGAACTCAGGTACTCCTAACTCCAGGGCCGGTGCTCTATCCACTGCGCCACCTAGCTGCCCCAGGCTTCACTTTTTAAAAAAGAAAAAATTGAAAAAAAAATCAGTAAACGCCCTTCTTGATATAAAATTCATTTGCACAAATGTTTTCCTCATAAACACCTATGATTATAAAAACAACTCAAAGGAGATTAAATATATTAAATTATTTGGAATCTCCTACTAGCAAGAAACTATCTGACTTTGAGCATTAGGAATTTTAGTTTTGACTTTAAATGAAGAAGCAAAGCTTTCCCTTATAGACTTAAAATCGACGTATTGGCAGTAAATGACAACTTTGTGCTTCTCTAAGGGCCCTTAGAGATCATAAACTTTTGAGTTAGAAAGGACCTTAGGGGTCATATTATGACCCCTAATTTTTCAGCTGAAGAAGCTGAGGGTCAGTGACTACCTGAAGTTACCTACGTGGCAGAGTGTGGAGTCAAAGCCAGGTCCTCTGACTCCAAAGGCAGCCCTCTTTACCCTATGGCCTCTCTAATCAGCCACTCCAACCTCCTCATTTTATAGAAATCTGAGGGCCAGAAAAGGAAGAGACTGGGGTCAGCTAGGTGGCACAGTGGATAAAGTACCAGCCCTGGTTGCAGGAGGACCTGAGTTCAAAGCCAGCCTCAGACACTTGACGCTTACTAGCTGTGTGACCCTGGGCAAGTCACTTAACACTCATTGCCCTGCCAAAATAAAAAAAAAGAAAAGAAAAGGAGGAGACCACCCCAGGCTACCCTATAAGTGCTTTATATATCTTGAATGGAGTTCTAATTTCTTACTCTTTCTATAATATATTATATATATATATGCCATATACATATATATACCATACACACACACATTTATATATATATATATATATATATATATGCCATATACATATATATACCATACACACACACATTTTTATATATATATACACACACACACCAAAAAGGTGATCAGTACACTCTAAAGTTATAAAATAGGCTAGGTATACCAACCTCCATCTATTCCAGTATCTCAGAGGGTCTCTAAATAGCCACATGACAAGAAAGATGGAATACCCTAATTATCTAATTCACAAATAGAAAATGAAGACAATGGGGCTCATTGCCCCATTCCATCAGTAACATTTGACTCAGAAATTTATTAGGTCCCTGAGCTACAGAAGTATGGAGTGTTATATAATGAACTTTAATCTTTTCTTTTTTCATACTAAATATTATAGTGAAGATCTAGGGCAGGGGGAGTTTGTGTTTTGTCTTTGCATTCATTGAATGCCTGGCATACCACATAAATTTCTTATATTGAAGTTCTGCTGCTTAAATGTAGAGTAGACTACCTATGTAGTATGTTTTATTGGATGAAAGTAAGAGACCTTTCCACAAACTTATAGTCTCATAACCTGTCATTGATGTTTACAATTATACCATTAGGAAGATAATCTAGTTTAGTTTTGTTTCCTTTTAAAATGCAAATTCCCTAGGAAGGAGAATATAGTAAGCCAATAAAATTTTAGTCTGTATTGAGAGGCATAGCAAAATGGAAGGTGATCATTCCTCAGTATGGGGGACTGTAAAAAGCAGTCCCCCATATTTATTTATCCCAGCATATTTATCTAAAAATAAATAAATTAATGGATAAATATAATAAAAATACACTATGTATGAACATAAGTAACTATATAACTATTTAAAAATATAATTGGTTTACTTTATTGTTATATGTGTTTTATTGTATGCACTAACTTTTTTATCCTGAGAAATGGTCCATAGGCTTTACTAGAATGCCAAAGGGGCCCATAACAACTTAAAAAAAAAAAAAAAAGGTTGGATACTCTTCCTTGGTCAGCAACTCACTGAAAGTTTTGTGTTGAGATACAGGAACCATATTTTAAGGCAGACATTGATTAGCTGGCGAATGTATAGAGAAGAGTAACTGGAATGAAAACATCAAGTCTGTCTTGCATGGGGACTTGTCAAGATGACTGGCTTAGAGGGGGAAAAACCTGATAGGTAGGGAATAATGGCTTTCTTTAAGAAGGTGAAGGGTGTTCACCTGGAAGAAAAACCATATTTGTTGATTTGACTCAAGGTCACAACTAAACGCAATAGGCAGAAGATACAAAAATGTAAATTTAATCTTGAAATAAGGGAAAAATATCCTAATAAAGCCATCAGGAAGTATCAGGGGCTTCCTTGAAAGGCCATTGGGATCTCCTCCTCATTGGAGGTCTTCCAGAAAAGGTTGGATGACAATTTGTCAGGTTTGTTATAGACTATATTACTATTTACGTATGAATTTAAAGGCATTGAGATTCCTTCCAACTTATAAATTAGGACATTTTATGATTGTATTATTATTATTAAGAGGCATCACATATTCTGACCTCATATCAGAGGGCTTATGTTTGAATCCTAGTTTGGCTACATACTTGACCATACATGTGATCTTGACTATGGAGCATCAGGGCTGTTTCTGTGTGGTAGAAGTATGCTGTAGCCAGTTTGAAGCATCAATTAGTACATTTTCAGTGTGAGCATCTGTACCTCAAAAATCAGCAAAAGCTGCAAATCAGAACTTGATTTGTTGTTTTGTGGATTGTCTAGACCTAATCCTAAATGCAGATTAAACTTAAAAGTGTGTATTATTCAGACAAAAAAAGAAAAATAATAAATGTTGGAGAATCTGTAGAAAAATTGGCACACTAATGCATCGTTGGTGGAGTTGTGAACTGATCCAACCATTCTGGAGAACAATTTGGAACTATTCCCAGCGGGTTATAAAGCTGTGCATGCCCTCCCCATGAATTGGGGAATGGCTAAACAAGTTGTGGTATATTACTGTAATGGAATATTATTGTGCTGTAAGAAATGATAAGCAGGCAGGTTTCAGAAAAACCTGGAAAAACTTAAAAGAATTGATGCTCAGTGAAATGAGTAGAACCAGGAGAATATTATACACAGTATCAACAATATTGTGTGATGATCAACTGTGATAGACATAACTTTTCTCAGCAATGCAATGATCCAAGATAATTACAAAGGACTTATGATGGAAAATGCTCTCCACATCCAGAAAAAAAGAATTGTGGAATCAGGATGCAGATTGAACCATACTATTTCTACTTTTTTTTCCTTTTTTGAGTTTTTTTCCTTTTGACCTGATTTTTCTTTGACAACATGACTAATGCAAAAATATGTTTAATGTCATAGTACATATATAACTTAGATTGCTTTGGGAGGGGGGAAGGGAGGGAGGGAGAAAAGTTTGGAACTCGAAATCTTATAAAAAATGTTGAGGGGCAGCTAGGTGGCGCAGTGAATAGAGCACCGGCCCTGGATTCAGGAGTACCTGAGTTCAAATCCGACCTCAGACACTTAACACTTACTAGCTGTGTGACCTTGGGCAAGTCACTTAACCCCAATTGCCTCACTAAAAAAAAAAAATGTTGAAAACTATCTTTACATGTAACTGGAAAATAATAAAATACTTTCATAATGTTTAAAAAAGTGTTATTCGGGGGGCAGCTAGATGGCGCAGTGGATAGAGCACCAGCCCTGGATTCAGGAGTACCTGAGTTCAAATCCGGCCTCAGACACTTGACACTTACTAGCTGTGTGACCCTGGGCAAGTCACTTAACCCCAATTGCCTCACTAAAAAAAAAAAAAAAAGTGTTATTCATACTTTTTTTCTTTAAAGCTGGTTGTTAAACATTTACCATCACACCTGACCAAGTGATTTATAAAAACCCTTATAGTGAATCTAAGGGAAAAAATTTTTTTATTGTTTTCCAGCTAGTTGAAAATGTATGGCGCAGTGGAAAAAGCACCCACCCTGGATTCAGAAGGACCTGAGTTCAAATCCAGCCTCAGACACTTGACACTTACTAGCTGTGTGACCCTGGGCAAGTAGCTTGACCCTCATTGCCCCACCCAAAAAAAGTATTAGGAGTGAAGAGATAAAAAAGAAGAAAAAGAGAGTTTTCAAGGGAATTCTTAGCTAGTCCTTCATAGTGGGGGTCTTTCGGAATCCACAAGGGACATCTATGGCTGAGGTTACTTGGGTTAGTAATTGACATCAAAAAAGGAAGGGAAAGTGTTTCTAAAACCACTTATTTTGTGAATTAACTTTGTCTTTATATAACATTTAGCCAGTTATTTATCAGCAAGAAATCTTATTTTTTAAAGTTATATAAGCAAGTACAATTAGAATCTTGAAATAAATGCCAAGGTTAATGAGTTGACCTCTATTTAGACTAAGCTAAGAATTATGAATATGCTAAACAACATGGAACACACATATATTATCATTATCAACTAGCGCAGTATTTCAACAAAGTTAGTATTATCATAAATAGTTTATCAATTAGTTTTGTTTTTAAGGAGGACTGGGAAAACAATTTTTGCATTGGTAGGTAGTTCCTTGAACCCTAATCATTATAGTGTTTTAGGAGAGATTTAAGGGAGGTAGACGGTTATTTTGGCAGACATATAAGATAAAACTGTTCAAGACATTGAAAGTATGCTCATCTATAATGGTGAAAGGAAAGGATGAAATGAAATAAAATTTTGCAGAGCCAAAGGGGTGAGATAAGGAGTGGGCTGAAATGTGAGAAGACATGTAGGAGGGAGAAAGTAGGGAATAGTTTTAAAAATAAAGGAAAAAAGTTTGAACTTGATGTAAAGGCATGGAGGGATGGAATGTGCCATGGACAATTTTAGAAGTTGAATTTCCCAGTTCATTTATCAAGCAGGTACTGCTAAGTGGTAGTGCTAGCTTGAAATATATCACCCTCCTTGACTGCATCTTTGTAACTATCCACTGTCCCAAATGTTTTAGTCTATTGGCATTTCTGTAAGCCTAGAACAGAACTGAAGTGGAAATGTTTTAAACCAAATAGAAATCTGGATTATTTTATTAATTTTGCTCCAGATCAAGTTGGCATTTCATGAGGATTCTTCATTGTATTAAGAGCAGGCCAATTATTCTAAAAACTAAGGCTTACACTTATGTTTCAGGAATATTGATCCTTAAAATGACACATGGATTCCTCTTTAAAAAAAAAAAAAGGAAATTCCTATCTTTTTAAAAGAGCTGTGTTCATAATAATAACTTTGGAGTCCTTGATATTTCTAATCTAAATGGAAGATATTATATGGTCTTTTTTCTACTTTTAACCAGTTTTTCCTCTAAGGGTTATGAACCACTTTTTGAAACATAGATGCCCCTTATGAGGACGGCGAGGTATAAAAGCTACTGGACTTAACGAAATACCTGGATTTGAAGCACTTCTTCAATACTTACTAGCTGTGTAACCATGGACAAGCCCCATAAACAGATCAGTTTCCTCATCTAGACAATGAAAATAATAACATGGGAACTGCCTACTTCAAGGTTTGTTATGAGGACAATGTTTTATAAAATTTAAAATGGTACAAAGTATTTTACTAATATTACTGTGGTGATATTTAGTCAATTACATTTATGGAATATCCCAAATATACAAAGTACAAATATATTGGTTTTATGAATCTGTGGCAAATGAAAAATATTTGGTAAAGTCTATATGAAATTTCACATTGTAACAAATGGGCAAGAAAACATATTGACAAGATTCGTGTTTAAATTTAATGTTCGGGAGGCTCTTTTCCAATGATTATAAAATACCAAAATATGGAAACATATTTTTAGATGTTGTATCAAGGAATGAACCAGAAACCCAACAGACTCTGGAGTCTATGCCATTTCTGGTAAAGAAAATGCCCTGGAAAAATACACAAAATTTTAATACTGCATCACATTGAATCTCACTACAGGAATCTCTTTGAAAGTAATACTTTTGTCTTAGGAGGCTAATGTCCTCTTTTTGACCTCTTTGTAGGTCTAGATGAGAGATACCACCATTTTATTCACTGTAATTTTTTCCATATAATCCCTTACCAAGAGACATAACTCTTTTCCCTGACACCCACAGTCTGATGTGTTAAAAAACAGGGGATGTTTTTGGCCATGTCCATTTGTATGTGATTGAAATGTTCTACAGAGTAGAGATAGTAATGGATCCATTCTAGAATGATTAGGAGAACTGAGGAGAGAATAGAAATGTTTTGTCTTCTTTTCATCTTGTATATTTTGCAGCTGTTAGTGGCAGGTTGTCTTATAAATGCATTTTTTGGAACATTTCCATAAGATCAACAATGATACAATCTCCCTTGGTTTTTAAACCAATGTCTGGAAATTCAGAGAGGTAACTATAACTGAATTATTTCCTGTTCCCTCCAGCTACCAGTACCTCCCACCCTGCCCCATCCTTCAATGCACCCACCCACTCACCAACCCACACCAACATCCACACACACCAATTACCTTGTACTTATTTTGGTTGTAATTACAGATGTTCATGTAGTTGACGCAAAAGAATGCAAAATTTTTTGAGGACAAGAACTATTTAATTTTTGCCCTTTTATCCCTAGCACTCTTCCCACTTTGCCTGTTCCTGGTTTTTGTTTTTGTTTTGTTTTTGTTTTTTGTTTTCTTTTGTGTTTTATTGTTTTGGTTTTGGTTTAGTTTGTTTAGGACTTGTGATTTTTAAGTGCAGGTAATTTCCTGGTGAGGAAATTTCTGCCAGTACAGATTGGTAAATTCCATTCTTAGTTGCCTGCAATACAAAAAGGTTGGGACTTACCTATGGTCACATAGCCAGTATATGTCAGGGAATGGACTTGGACATAGGTCTTTCTGACTTCACAGGCATGGATAGACATCCATCTATAGATAAATAGCTGGTTGGAACCATGCCCATGCACTGCCTCTGAATCTAACAGGTACAATGACATTCCTGAACTCTGGTTTTACTTGATGCTTACCAAATACTAAAACAATCACTTAGTCTCTCAGCTTCAATTCCCTCATCTGTAAAATGAGGAAATTGGAGTTGATGGTGTTTAATATCTTTTCCAACTTTATATCTAATAAACTAGGACCCCATGACTACCTGTTGGTTATGTTAAAGAGAGAATTTTTGTTGAGAGATTATTTGGATTCAGCCTTGGTTGCTTCACCAGCAAACAGATCTTTTGAGAAATTTGGGTCAAAATATACCCAGAACAACAGAGCAAGATTGAAGTGTTCACTATGTGTCAGTTACTGTGCAAAGCACTGGGGATAAAATCCAAGCAAAGAAAACAGGGCCTTAAGGGGTTTGTATTCTAGTTGTAGAAGACAACATATAAAAAAGCACATAGGAAGGAAGCTTAGTGGAGATGCCCCTGATCTGTCATGGAAACTTGGTTTAGAACAAGATAAGGCAAAAGCTCAATTATCAAATGACTAGTGTAGAATTAAAAGACACAAGGACAAGCCAAACTGTCTTTATGCAATGGTTGATGACTTGCTGAAGAACATTTTTTATCAGAATTTAAGTAGAAAGCTGCAATTTACCAAATAGCTAGTTCTCTCACTAATCTGAGAGATGAGTGGGTAAAGGACATATTAACTGACAGAAATATAAGACTGTTTATCTGGCAATTGGGCAAGAGCATGAAAATATTAAAAAAGAACAGTTAATTCCTCTATTTGGAAAAGCTGGGATGTCAGTAATGTCTATGCATAACATTTAGCATGAGAGGTGGCATGGTATGATAAATAAGATAATAATAGCTAGCATTTATATATTGCACACTATGTGCCAGAAACCATGCTAAGTGTTTTCAGATCTTTATCTCATTTGATCCTCTTAACAACCCTGGGAGATAGGTGCAATTATTATTATCCGCATTTTACAGATGGGGAAACTGAGGCAAGCAGATTAAGTGACTTGTCCAGGGTCACACATCTAGTATGTGTCTGAGGTTGGATTTGAACTCAGGACTTCTGGGATGTAGGCCTAGTGCTCTATTCACTGTACTACCTAGCTGCCCACCGGGAACTAGGAAGACCCTGGTGTAAATTCTACCTCTTACACTAACTGTGTGACCAGACATAAACTATATAATTGCTGAGCTTCAGTCTCTTCATTCGTAAAACGGGATAATGATATTTTCAGTTGATCAAATGAGATGATGTTTGTAAAATTCTTGGACAATTTTACAGTGTTATTTAACTTATGGTTATTATCATTACAGACTGAAGAAGAATTTAAAACTGAAGAGCAAAAACAGGACAGGTGGACTTGGATGGCTACCAACTCATAACTAGCAATATTGGCACTGAGGGAAGCAGTACAAAATCTGTTTAGGCTAACGAAAACTATCTAAATCCATGTGAACGTTAAAAGATAAACTTTAAGAAATAAGTTTTAAAAGATAGATGTAATGACTACAGCTCGGTACTGAGAAGATATCCTGGGACCACACATAGCCAACAATGAGGCGACTGCCAGGATTGCAATAGAGAGGAACTCCCTTAAAGTGCAACCATTTGGTCCTTCAGTATTTTAATCAGCTTTACATTTTAATTTAATTCTTGTCAACCCCCTCTAAGTTCTGGTGCCATAAAGCAAAACTTAAGTTGATTTATCCTATGCCTCTATCTCTCTGTCTCTCTGTCTCTCTGTCTCTGTCTGTCTGTCTGTCTGTCTCTCTCTCTCTCTCTCTGAAACCTGGTTTCAACGTAGTCCTTGATAGTTTCTGGAAGAGTTCTTCATGAGCTCAGAAGGGAATTTCTGTCCCTGAGAAGTTTGTATGTATGTGTATGTTTATTGCCTGTTGTTCTCTCTCTGCCATCTCCTACACAATTAAGTGAACTTTTAATGCATTACACAAAAATTATAAATTATGACCCCAGGAAAACATAGTTACTATTTTGTCCTGTCTTACTAAAGGTGTTTTATCTGCAAGTTAATTTGAATTATAATTTTGCATATTTACTTCAATATCTGATTTTTTCTTTCTATAGACATATACATGTATGCATGTATTTAAGTGTGAGTGTGCTAACATCTCATGGATATTAGCCCTATTCTTCTGCCAGTCTTCTACTATGTGTGTCTTTCTCACCCTCTGCCTCTGATGTTATTAAAGAAGCTATCAAAACTAGGTTTCCCAAGCAAAATCTGAGAAAATTTCTCATGATTCCTGAAGACTCATATATATATATATGTGTGTGTATGTGTGTGTGTGTGTGTGTGTATGTATATATTTGTATTTGAGCGATACTGTCACCTAAATTAACCAATGTGTATTTTAAAACCATGTTTCACATTTTTATCCTCCTCATTTCAAGTAAGGTTGTGTAAAAGTATGAAATCACTTGGATACCTACTGTGTGCTTAATAGCAGTTAAGTACTATTGAGCAGTACAGTCAGCTTATTAAAAGATAAGTCCCTAAGATATTTTTTCTTTTCCTTCTTTTTTTTTGGCAGGACATTGAGGGTTAAGTGACTTGCTCAGTTTCATACAGCTAGTAATTGTCAAGTGTCTGAGGTCATATTTGAACTCAGGTCCTCCTGAATCTAGGGCTGGTGCTTTATCCACTGCTCCACCTAGCTGCATCCTCCCCCAGTGTTTAAGGTGAAGCACATACATGTTCTCAAGAGCTCTAGTACCACTGAATGTTATACTACCAGCCCATCAGAGTGGGTAGAGGTTGGAAGGAAGTAAACCATGAAAGTACAAATGGACATTCAAGTGGGATTCTAGCAGCAGCCAGGTGACCCAGTGGGCCTAGAATCAGGAAGACACATCTTCCTGAGTTCAAATCTGACCTCAGACACTTAACTAGCTGTGTGACCCTGGGTAAGTCACTTAATCCTATTTGTCTCAGTTTCCTCATCTGTAAAATGTGCTGGAGAAGGAAATGACAAATCACTCCTGTATCTTTGCCAAGAAGCCCCCAAATGGCCTTATGGAGAGCCAGAAATGACTGAAATGATGGAACAAAAGCAACTGTTTCCCTAGTAGCACAGATTTTGAAACATGATGTCATGTCACTTCAAAATTACTCATCTCAGTTTCTTTATCTTTAAATGACTGCCTACTCTATCTCTCATATGATTCTCTCTCATCCTATAAATTTAGGGCAGTGGGACTCACTTTACTTTGATAAGTATAGTCTAACCTTTCAGATGAGCTCTCATTTTTTCGATCCTTTTCTAAGCTCAATGAGACAGGACTGAAAAGAGAAGACTGAAATCTTTATAGTAAAAGAAACAATTGCCGTCATAAACTCTCTCGTGATAACAGGAGTCATGCCAATAGCTGCCTAGTGGGTGTATGTCAAGCTACCTATCATTTGGCCAGTGAAATGAGCATATACATCCAAATCAATCTCTTGCTTCATGGTTTCATTTTATTATGAAAAATGTAAATAAGCCATATGGAATACAGAAAACACTCAAACAAAATCTCATACATTTAGATACACTGACTTCTACCATAAAAGATAGAGGCGTTTACAACCTCTAAAAGAGCAAGGGATGTTCATTTCAGATGACACAAACAGAAGAAGAATAGCTAAGCTGAAGATACATGAACTAATGTGGTAAAAATGCCAATTTGGTGGAGCAAGCATTCACTCATGCACTCAATCACCTCATCTTCAATAGCATGTCCAGTTCTGGGAGCCATTTTTAGTAAGTATATTGATCACCCACAGACTATCCAGAGGAAAGAACCAGGAGGTTAAAAGTCTTCAGAATCATGCCATATCAGAACAGAAGGATCAAGGGATGCTTAGCATGGAGAAGATAATGCATGGGATGAACATAATATAGCTATCTTAAAGTATTAGAAGGATTTTGAGGACTTACATGAATTTATTCTGAGCAAAGTCTGCAGAACCAGGAGTTACATAGTAACTGCAACATTGTGTGATAATCAACTCTGAAAGAAAACTCTTCTCAGCAATATAATGATCAAGGGAAATTTCAAAAGACTTATGATGAAAATGTTCTCCACATCCAGAAAAAGAACTATTGAATCTGACTGCAGATCAAAGTATAGTATTTTCACTGAATTTGTTAATTTTTTCTTTCTTGTGGTTTTCCCCTTTTGTTCTGATTCTTCTTTTACAACATGACTAATATGGAAATATGTGTAACATGACTGTGTGTATATATACATATATGTATATATATATATCTTATATCGTATGATATGATTATGGATTTGAGTCAGATTAAACTCTGAGGATGGGGTCTGGAAGGTACCCAGCCCTGACCCAATATAGTTTGTTTAGAAGTTTATTGCTTGTCAAATTCTCACTGTCTCTTTTAAGTTTTATTGCCAATTAACAGTATTTTTAATTCTGCTCAGTCTCCCCACTTGTCAGCTACATATTAATTTTGTCTGCAATCCATCATGTGTCAGAACCCCAGTCAGTGGGTCAGGGAGTTTTCCCACCAATTCAATACTCGGGACTCAAGAAGAAAGGACGGGACTCAGCACAAGATGCAGCCATTGAATTGAGACCAGATGTTAAGTAACATTGTCTCTTTTTCTCAGAGCAGAATCCCCTTGGCCTTGGGGTCCCAACAATGGATTATTCTTTTCTTCCCAACATAGCCGAAGATAAATTTTAACCCTGTCATCCTTATCTTTAGAGACAGGGGCCTGGAGAGGGGAGTCAGTGGGAACTGTGAGATGTGAAACATCTGACTCTCACTCCCCTGTCTCCTTTTCCTTTGGTTTGACCTTGTTCCCCCTCCCCTTTTCCCCCCTTGTCCCTGGAACACGTATGCATGTCTCCATACGCACCCTGGGTGAGACAGGATTGGATGTTAGATTGTGAGCTCATCTACCCTAGGTGTACGTGGGGACAGTCCTTTTCAAGATTACTATAAAAACCTAGAGGATTGGGCATATCTTTGCAAGACTTCAATGTGTAATTGGGTTTTGCCCGTCCTCATGAGGATGTAATAAATCTGTCTCTGCTTGACTTGGTGGTCTCCTCGAGTTATTTGGGTAAACTGAGGCAGTTTACTCCATACATATCTATCATCCATCTATCTATCTAGAACATATTGCTTGCCATCTTGGGAAGTGTGGAAAGAATGAAGGAAGGGAAATAATTTGGAACTCAAAATCTTAAAAAAAAGAATGTTGAAAACAATCTTTACATGTAAGTGGAAAATAAAATAAAACACCACTAAGAAAATGGAAAAAAAAACTAGAAGGGCTATCAAAAGAGGTTATAGTTGTTCTCTAATAAAGTTATTCTAGTAGAAAATAGAGTTGGATGCTACTAAGGAAATAGTAGGTGCTCCCTCTTTCCCAACACCCAGAATGTAAGTGTTCAAGCAAAGGTTAGATAATTTCTTTGTTACATATGCTGTAGAAAGAATTCTTTTTCAGGTCTGTGGCGGAAGCTCAGGTCTGACCTCAATCACTCTAATTCTATGAGATCACAGTCAGTCCAGTGGTCAGGGAAGGTTTTAGGAGGAGGTAGGGCTTGAACTGGTCTTTGAAAGACCGGCAGAATTCTTCATAACAAAATGCCATTAAAAATATATCTATTTATTAGAAGAGAAACTTATCAAAATAAAAATTGTACTTAGCTGAAGGTCCCTAAAAATGGCTTCAGATATATACACAAATATTTTTACATAAAATGTTTCCTCTTTCTTCTCAATACAAAGTGAGATATTTTCCTTTTTAAAATTTAGGATGTCAACCACAGCCTGCTCCATTACACACAGAACACAGAGATGCTTGGTTACTTGAAAGACTTCAATACATCTGGGTTATTTCCTGCCTATTGACATATGTCTACTAGCAATGAGGAGAAGAAACTTCAAGGATGAGCTCCAATCATTTCAGCACTTGTTATTCTGGACTGCTAGTTCAAATGGATAATTGTTAGTGTGATAGGCAGCTAACATTAACGTCAAATTAACATAAAGCACAAGGAAGACAGCATGCTGAAATTTGTATAATTTACATTCCAATCTAAAGGCACTTTGGTATCAGTTTTCAAGGATTAATAAAGACATATCAATTTATTCAATCTAAAATTTGGGGAAAGTTATTTTAAAATGCCACATTCTAATTTCAACCTTGAAAGTCAGTGGTCTGCGGCTCAGAAAAAAGGACAAGGCGGAGATTTTGAAGATGGATTAAATTAGTTCTCTGAAGAATATATTTCATATAGATCATTTTATCCCATAATCACGCTTTTGACAAAGATTGCCACTTTCAAAACACTTTTCTAGTTTTCTAGTTGCTTCTCTCAAATAAGTCATATTCTGATGTCTCAAGGTTGTGGTGTTGATCCCAAGGGCTTGAAAGCTGTGCAGGTGGAGCACAAGGCACAACAGGTCCTTTCCAACATGAAGACCTTGACCCTTGGTGTTGTAACCCACTTTAAATTGAGGCCTAGCTTAGGAAAGTTCAAAGACTCAACACTAGAAAGTAAGTTTGTTACCAAGTGATGATATTTTTATGTGGTTGGGAATTGGGTTGGGTCACAGCAGTTAATGAAAGCCTTTCTACACAGATAAGGGTTGTAATTTTTAGCAATAAAAAATAAGAGAAAAAGTAAAAGACTTCACTTGGATGAAATCATGAATCTTGTGAAATGTTAGGGAAGGACATAAGCCATACTTGTTTGGTCATTCACAAATCACAACTTAAAAATAATGAAAGTAATTAGAAATGATGATTGAAATCCCATTACTATGAGAGTAGCAATATATAAATTGTTTCAGGTGTGTGTGTGTGTGCGTGTGTGTGTGTGCGTGTGTGTGTGTGTGTGTGTGTGTGTGTGTGTGTGTGAGTGTACATTTATTCTGTGCTTCTTTGCCCTGGCTCTGTGTAGATTAGTCTGGGCCAGGCCAAAAAAACTGCCAAAGGGAAAAATTTTAGGGAGTGGACTGTTCGTGTCTGTATTCATACTCCCTCACACAAAGTGTTCTGATTGTGATGTGTGTTTCAATTAATTGTTTCCTAATGAGGAAATTAAAAGATGCTAAGGAATAATAGATAATAGTATATAATATATGTATGATATGTATTATAATATTAAAATAATAAGTTTTCATGGCAATTTGTAACTTATAAATTATGTAAAATGCACCCAAGCCCTAGAATGCATACACAAGCATGAACACAGGCACACACACACAGAAAACCATTTGACTTCATTCATTCATTCAGTAGACATTGAATAATTTCCTCTTATGTTCCAGAATCTGTGCTGGAGATATAAAAACAAACATGAAACAATTCCTTTCCTCAAAGAGCTTATAATCTATTTGATGAGAGCAAGGTAGAGGAGAGAAAACATATACAGATATAGGTAAATACAGCAAACTATCTATAAAATGACTTAAGAGGAAGGAGACAGTAATAATTGTGCATAGTCACTTCCTCCATTGGTACAAATTACAAAGCATTCACCCAATCTCATCTAGTCATGGAGATGAGAAGGGAATGCCATCTCTTTAAGCAAAAATCAACCACAGAGGTGACTCAAGGTTTTAGAATGAAAGCTCTTCCAGGGAAGGGACTAAATTGTTGTCATGGTTACAACATGACAGACAATGCTTGTTGATTGATTTTTGACATGCTTAACTTTTAAGTGACTCCTCTGAACCTAATGCCTCTTATGAGTTTCGGCAGCTGAGGCTTCTCATAATGTAGAAGTGTGATCTTGTGATCTTTGCCTTTGACTCTTGGGAATTAGTCTCTCTCCAAGTTTTCTCCTTGACTTTATTTTCCTTTGAAAATCAAAATGAATTAATGATATAAACTTTGAGCTGTTTACCCTGTAGAATAGTTGCTTTTCAGTGATGCTCCAATGATCTCTTAGGTGTTTGCCTTTGTAATTATTATTTTGCATTAGTAAAACTTACACATTTAATTATGGATAACATGTATGGCAGCTATGGAATCAAACAACCATATCTGGCTTATGGAAACAATAAGAAAAAAAAGCATGTGGTCTTTATATAGCATTTTAGAGTTGACAGTCACTTTCCTGAAAACAACCCTGTGTAGCAGGTAGTGAAAGTATTATTGCCCCTATTTTACAAATAAACAAACAAAAAACAAAACAAAAAAATGGAGGCAAAAAGAGGAGGGGTGTGTGCGTGTGTGTGTGTGTGTGTGTGTGTGTGTGTGTGTGTGTGTGTGTGTGTGTGAAAAATGCCTTTCCCATAGTCATACTAGTTAGTCATAGTAGAACCCAATAGTAAAGACAGGACCCAACTGTGAAGATGGGCTTTCACATTCAACATCTGGTATTTTTCCCCAGTAAACTACGCTATCTCCGCAGAAGGACATTATATTTCCAAGTTTAGTCTTGTGGACTTCTTGGCCTATTCAAATAAACTGGATGTGCTAATTTTGGGAGAAGGGTGTAATTTAACAATGATTAGCCACATAACTCTATTTATACTTGAGTGTGTGTATGTGTGTGTGTGTGTGTGTGTGTGTATGTGTGTGTGTGTGAGAGAGAGAGAGAGAGAAATACAATGCTCTAATACTTGTAGTTTTGCTGTGCTACTCAGATAATAATAATTCTTACTTGCAGCATTTAAAAATTCAAACAAAATGTAGTAGCCATAACTTATTACCTATAATGCCATTTTCAGATGACATAGTCTATTTAAAAGTTAGTAAGAGATAAATATTGAAAAGTTAGTCCATGGGCCATTTTTTAAAAAGTGGCACTGAGTTGTTTTATTTCAACATACATAGAAACCACAAATTGGAGACATCTGATGTCCAACTGTGCAAGCAACAAACTGTAGGGTGAGCAAGGCAACAAAGAATCCAATAAAAAGGTCAACAACAGAAAACAAATCCCCGAGACAGTAGTATGAGACTTGTGCTGGCAAAGTCATTCCTGGCAGGGAGGCTGAGGATCTGTGTGCTTCCCATTTTGTGTGACCAGCCTGACCTTGGCCTAGGGGTGATAAGTATTGAGATCGAAATAGCTCATCTGTGAAGGGCTTCACTCGACTCTGCACACTGTTTATCTAAAAGTATAACTAGGTATTGTAAACTCAAAACCAAACCAAGAATGAAGGCATAAAGATGGTCAATGCTTCCAGTAAAGCATCAGGGGAGTGCTGGCCCTGCCCTTTTTGAACTGGGAGGGCACAATGGCTCACATTTTCAGATTCCCCAGCAAATTAAACACTCAGCAACTTAATAAGAAACCAGCAGCCTCAAGTTAAGGAGAGGCATATGTCAGGAAGTTGGTACTAAACCACAGACTTCAGGGGAAAAACAGTGTGTTCTACTGTTGTTTTGGGGGGTCTCAGCTCAGCCCTCAGTTTTATCCCCTGTACTTTCCTGTATTACTTGGGCAAGTCACTTAACCCTTACTGCCCCACCAAATAAATAAATAAATACATGAATAAATAAATGAATGAATAAACAAATAAATACATACATACATAAGTAAATAAATAAATAGATGAATGAATAGATAAATGAATGAATGAATAAATAGATTAAATAAATAGATAAATGAATAAATAAATAGATATAGATAAATAAATAAGTATATATACATATATACATATACCTATATATATATAAGAACAAGAGCTTTCAGTAACATTTCAGGAGACCCCCATACCCCAAACGGCTGTCCTGAGGGAAGGACTTTAAGGCAAAGGCTCTGGCTTCTTTGCCTCATCAACTGGTGGGGCCTCAGTCGTGAGATGGCTGGAGTCTCCCTCACTGTGACTGAGTCATCTTCCACGCCAAAGTAGACTCTTTTGGCCATGTTGATAAAGAGAGCCATGCCCAAGGCTCCTGGTATTATTGTGATGGCTGCGTTCACTTTGCTACTTTTTTGCAACAGGTCAAACTTCCTGTCCCACAGAAAGTTCCCATTGTTTGTCACCATGGGGCCTGCCTTGCATTCGGCCATGCACAGCTTAGCCACTCCACCAAACATCTGGGTCAAGACTCTGGTCATGGGCACATACACCATCTGGATGACTTCAGTAGGAATTCCCTTCACCCAGTGGTTGCCAAGGTTCTTGGAATCCTTCCTACAATTAGCAATAAAGATGAAACATTTGGCACAGCTGGCTACAATGTTCTCTTGGGTCAGGCAGCCTCCAGCCCCTCTGATGAGATTGAGGTCAGCATCTACCTCATCATCACCATCAATAGCAATATCGAGCTCTTGGTGTCGGTCTAGGTGACTTAGGGGCAAGCCATTCTGAAATAGTAACCACAGCCTCAGCCACTAAATATCTGCTTCCCACCACCAAGGGCTCCTTCTGGGGTGGCTGCATGTGCAGCTCTCCTGCCTGCCAGCTCCATGGACCATTTTTAAGAGTGCCTAGTCAAGGGCAGCTAAGTAGCACAGTGGATAGAGCTCTGGAATCAGGAGTTCCTGAGTTCAAATCAGGCCTCAGACACTTAACACTTACTAGTTGTGTGACCCTGGGCAAGTCACTTAACTCCAATTGCCTCACTAAAAAAAAAAGTGCCTTATCAATACCCTATTCAATTTACATCCCACAGAACAGGATAATATGCTTTTCTGAACATATGTGAGCACATATACAAATACATCAATTTACCGCCTCTTATAGTAAGCCTTTCCTGAATCCCATATTTGTTAATATTCTATGTCACTTCAAATTGTATAGTACATACCCATTTCACTTTATGTACTGCATCTGCACAGTGGAGTATAAGCTCCTTGAGGGAAAGGGATATCTTTTAGTTTGTTTGGTTTTGGTTTTGTATTCCCACCCAACACAAATTGACATGGCAGACACACACACACACATGCAGGAACATTCACTTTAAGTAATAAGCATGGATTCTCCAACATTGGAAACAATTATACCCCAACATTTAAAAGCAATATTTGCAGTAGAACTAATATATAAATATAAATATCAATCTTGATACAAATATCAAAAGATGGTTAGTTGTACCCCTTTGTTCTGGAAGAGGACCAAAAGGATATCACTATGCTGGGGGTCAAGGTACAGCATGACCAACTTGACTGATCAGACTAATGCAAGGTCTGAAGGTTCTACCACAGGTGGGACACCAATAATCCATATGAACATTGGGAGTGGAGATGTCTCTAGATTTGTGTAACTCATGTTTCTTTTGAGCTACTACAATTCTGCTTAACTCATAGAACACAGTGCCTTCTTTGATGTGGGCACACCATGCTGGGCAGTCCTGTGCCAGTGTCTCCCATGTCGTTCAATTGGTTCAAAAGTTCTTTAAAGAGACTTTGAGTGTCCTTGGTTAGCTTTTTCTGACGTCCGTGTGAATGCCTGCTTTGTAAATAGCCTTTTAGGTAAACATACATTTGGCATTGGAACAATGTGGCCAGCCCATCAGAGTTGCACTCTCTGCAGTAGAAATTGAATGTCATTTTAGCTCAAGAAAGCACCTCATTGTCCAGTACCTTATCTTGCCAGGTGATCTTCAGAATCTTCCTAAGACAATTCAAATGGAACTGATTCAGTTTCCTGACATGGTGATGGTAGACTGTCTAGTTTTCCAGACATATAATGAGGTCAGCCCAATGGCTCTGTAGACTTTCAGTTTGGTAGAAAGCCTAATACCTTTTCTCTCCCACACTTTCCTTAAGAGCCTCCCAAACACTGAGCTAGCTCTGGCAATGCATGTGTCAACTTTGTCATTTATTTGTATATCCCTAGAAAGTATAGTGCCAAAGTAAGTGAACTTATCCACAACATTCAATATTTTTCCATTTGTTGTAAATGATAGTTTCAGCTGTGGATGGTGTGGTGCTGGCTGTTTGATAATCTGTGTTGTCTTAGTGTTAATTGGTAGACCAAAATTAGCATAAACAACAGAGAGTCGACCTGTACATTTTGGCTCCAGAGGCTGTATTGAATATATAATCATCTGCACACAAAAATTCATGCACCAACTCTCCCTCCACTTTAGTCTTGTCTTATAGCCTTTTCCACTTAAATAATCTACCACCAGTGTAGTAGTTGACTTTGATGCTGTTTTCATTCTCATTGAAGGATTTGATAACATTGCTGAAAATATGATAAAAATTTAGCAAGTACACAGGCTTGCTTTACTCTCTTGGTGACTGGGAAAGTGCAGGAGCATTATTTATTATCCAGGACCCAGGCAAGCGCCATCATGAAACTGACATAAAATACTGATTAACTTCTCCAGACAACCAAATTTTGCCATAACTTTCCACAAGCTCTCACAAGTGACAGTATCAAAGGCCTTTCTCAGAGCAACAAACATGGTATATAGACCTCTCTTCTGCTCTTGGCATTTCTCTTGGAATTGTCAGGCAGCAAACAGCATATCAACCATTCTTTTTTTTCAATCTTAATAGTATTTTATTTTTTCCAGTTACACATAAAGATAGTATTCAACTTTCACTTTTATGAGATTTGAAGTCCAAACAATTCTCCCTCCTTCCCTTCCCTCCCCCCTCCCTAAGACAGAAATCAATCTGATACAGGTTATATATGTAAAATCACATTAAATATATTTCCACGTTAATCATATTGTCAAAGTAGAATCAGAATAAAAGGGGAAAACCTCAAAAAAGAAAAAAAAGCAACCAAAAAAGGGAAAAATAGTATGGTTCAATCTGCATTCAAATTCCATAGTTCTTTTTCTGCATATGGAGAGAATTTTCCATCATGAATCCTTTGAAATTGCTTGGATCATTGTATTGCTGAGAAAAGCTAAGTCAGTCACAGCTGATCAACACACAATGTTACTGTCACTGTGTAGAAGGTTCTGCTCACTTCCCAACACATCATTTCATACATGTCTTTCCAAGCTTTTCTAAAGTCATCCTGTTGTCATTTCTTATTGCACAATAATATTCCATCACCATCATATACCACAGTTTATTTAGCCATTCCTCAATTGACAGGCATTTCTTAGATTTCAAATTGTTAGCTACCACAAAAAGAGCTGCTATAAACATTTTCGTACAAATGGGCCTTTTTCTCTTTTGGGGGATGTCTTTGGGATATAAACTTACTAGTGGTATTGCTGTGTCAAAGGGTATGCCCAGACCCATTGTCCTTTGGGCATGGTTCCAAATTGCTCTCCAGAATGGTTAGATCAGTTCACAATTCCGTCAACAAAATATTAGTATTCCAATTTTCCCAAATTTTCTCCAACATTTATTATTTTCCTTTCTGGTCATATTACCTCAAAGTTGTTTTAATTTGTATTTCTTTAATTCATAGTAATTTTGAGCATTTTTTCATATGACAATTGGTAGCTTTGATTTCTTCATCTGAAAACTGAGTGTTCATATCTTTTGACCATTTTTCAAATGGGAAATATTTTAGAAATGAGACCTTTATTAGAAACACTGGTTGTAAAAATTGTTTCCCAGTTTTCTGCTTTCCTTCTAATTTTGGCTGCATTGCTTCTACTTGTACAAAAACTTTTTTATTTAAGTTAATCAAAATGACCCATTTTGCATTTCATAATAATCTCTATCTCTTGTTTGGTCATAAATTCTTTTCTCCATAGATCTAGGAGGTAAACTATTTCTTCTCCTAATTTGTGTATGGTATCACCATTTATATCTAAATCATGTACCCATTTTGATATTTTGGTATGTGGTGTAATATGTTGGTCTATGCCTAGTTTCTGTCATACTATCTTCCAGTTTTCCCAGCAACTTTTTTGTCAAATAGTGAGATTTTATCAAAGAAGCTGGAGTTTTTGGGTTTATCAAACCATAGATTACTATAGTCATTTACTACTGTGTCTCTTGTGCCTAACATAGTCCATTGATCCACCACTCTATTTCTTAGTCAGTACCAAATAGTTTTGATTATTGCCACATTATAGTATAGTTTTAGATTTGGTATGGCTAGCCCACCTTCCTGTGCATTTTCTTCATTAGTTCCCTTGATATTCTTGACCTTTTGTTCTTCCAGATGATATTGTTATAATTTTTTCTAGCTCTATAAAACAATTTTAGGTAGCTTGCTTGTTATAGAACTGAATAAGTAAATTAATTTAGGTAGAATTGTCATTTATATTATATTAGCTCAGCTTATCCATGAGGAGTTGATATTTTCCAATTATTTAGATCTGGTTTTATTTGTGTGAAAAGTGTTTTGTAATTGTTTTTATATAGTTCCTAGGTTTGTCTTGGCTAGTAGAGTCCCAAATATTTTTTTTTGTCTATAGTTATTTTAAGTGTAATTTCTCTTTTTGTCTCTTGTTGCTGGTCTTTGTTGGTCATATATAGAAATTCTGATGATTTATGTGGATTTATTTTATTTGCTGAAATTTTGCTAAAGTTGTTAATTGTTTCAAGTAGTTTTTATTTGATTCTCTAGATTCTCTAAGCATACCATCATATCATCTGCAAAGAGTGATAGTTTTGTTTCTTCCTTGCCTATTCTAATTCCTTCCATTTCCTTTTCTTCTCTTATTGCTAAAGGTAATATTTCTAGTACAATATTGAATAATAGAGGTGATAATGGACATCTCTGTTCCACTCCTGATCTTATTGGGAGCGTCTCTAACTTACCCCCATTACATATAATAATCATGCTGTATCAAACATTCTTTGGCCCTTTCTGAAGCTACATTGGCTCTCAGGTAGATAACCATAATCCAGGTAAAACTTTAACCTGTTATGGTGGACAAATTGTTCTTATTGGTCCATTCTACCAAGGAAAGTCTTCACATGCTCAGAGTAGATACCCCTCAACTTACCAAAGGGTTTTCTATCCCTCAGTTACCTTCACCCTAGTTTAGCTGATCTACCTAAACAGTTACTGGGGTGTGGCCACTGTACATGTTATAGCTTCTTAAAGTCACAGGTGAAAGTTGGGTGAATCAGGTGGAAGCCAAAGATGGATACAGTCCTGAAGCCCTCAAACTAAAGGAACTAGTCTTCCCTGAACACACCTAATACTCCACATCAAAAGATAGGTGGATAGGTAGGTAGGTAGATAGATAGATAGATAGATAGATAGATAGATAGATAGATAGATAGATAGATAGATAGATAGATAGATAGATAGATAGAGAGAGAGAGAGAGAGATAGACAGATAGATGGATAGACAGATAGATAGATAGATAAATAGATGGGTAGGTAGATAGGTAGGTAGGTAGGTAGATAGAGAGAGAGAGAGAGAGAGAGAGAGAGAGAGAGAGAGAGAGAGAGAGAGAGAGATAAAGAGAAACAAAGAGATAGAGAAACAGATGGATGAAGAGAGAGAGGTACTATGGATACTATTGAATTTTTTAAATAAATATGGTATTGCATCAGCTGTAAATTAAGCATTTGATATGAATAAGAATGCCAAAAGGAAGAAAAACCCACATTAACTTCCTAAAAGTTATGTAATGTATTCATAATAACTTGGAAAAGAGACAAATGTTTCAGATATTACTTGGCCAAAAACTGACAACATTGCTGCTACTTGTTATAAAAATAGTTTTCTGAAAATAATTTTTAGATTATTTGGAACAATGATGCATTTTGTACATGTGATTCAGAGCAACTTTCCCCTCATCTTAAAAGCTTTAAATTTATTATTTCTCATGCAGTATCATGGCATAAATATAATGTCATGTTTTTGATGGGATATCAGTTGAATGTGGGGGACTAGTGCTAAGAAAGAAGCCAGGACTGATGATATCAATTTTGGAGCAATCAGTATAAAGTTGATAAAGGGGAGAGGTGACCAGGAAAGGATGAAGTTGCAGGGATGGTTAATGGAGCCAAAGGACAAAGAAGTGACTTAACCTTTCTAGAAGAATTGTAGGCTTTATTTGATCATTGTTCCCTGAATGAGCTAGAAAGGGGAAAGACAGGAAGGGGCGGCTCAATGCACATTTACAACAAGTCAATTAATCATGAATACTTTCTGCCTAGAAGAAAAATCATCAGATGTTGGATGTAGTGAGCACTGAACAGCACCACCTACCCTCAAAAAGTATCTTTTAACAGCCAAAAAATAATTCTTCTCTGATGCAAGAATCATTTCAGAATGATCTCTGTGCAGGCAAATCATCAACTAATTCAAGAGAAAATAAAATTAATACAAAATCAGAAACAATGCATATCATAAAAATGAGAAATAAATAATAAAAATTGACTGAGCATGAACATTTTTAGAGAAAAAATAAAACTAATATAAAATAGTATCACAATCAAAGAGATGAAGGAACTAAGAAACCACCTCAGCCAGTGAAAATTTTTATTTTATGATTTTCTTACGAAGTACAGATGCAGCTTCCAACAGCATAACCAGTTTAGGTACAAGTTCATTTACAAAACATAAAGAACAATAATAGAAGATAATAAGTAGTGTCAGTATCATCTCACAAAATAGCAAAAGAGTACTTGAGAGCAAGGAGGCATCTAGGTGGCTCAAGTGATAAAGTGTTGGGCCTGGAGTCAAGAAGACCTGAGTTCAAATTCACCCTCAGACTCTTACCAGCTTTGTCACCTTGGAAAAGTCATTTAACTTCTGTTTGCCTTAATCCAGTGGAGGAAATGGGAAAACACTCCAGTATCTTTGCCAAGAAACCCTATAGACAATATTGGCATGCTATGGTTTGTGGGGTCACAAAGAGTCTTACATGACTGAACAACAATAACAATTGAGGTTAAAGGTTTTAAGTCAGTTCATATATAGAGGCACACAAAAGGAGGACAATAGGCTTACCTCAGAACTATGTTAGTGTAACAGAAAATGTCCTTTGATGATAAAAAAATAATAATTTTCTACCAATAGTGAAATTCTCCTTCCACATGACATGGTTCTAATTTTTTCAAGTACTAGGCATTAAATCTCACATAAGAAATTTCATTGGGCAAATTACAACCTCTCTGGGCCTCACTTTCTTTATCTGTAGAATTAGGGGCCAAGACTAAAACTTTTACGTCCTTAAAACCCTTCATATTATAAAACTTTCATAATAAAATCTGTATAAAAATGCACTGGAAACGGATGCCCCCACCATCAACATCGGAAAAAAAAAAAGTTGAAGAAAAATATAAAATGCCTATAATGACATGTAGGTGAATGAACAGCCCTTTATAAGAATATAGTCTTTGAAGAATTGAATATGGGTGTGTCACTCAGAGGACAATAGAGAAGGGCAGATGGGGTATGAGAAGATATATTTTAAAAATTCACTGATTTGAAGAATAACAGAAGGAAAACACATCAACAGACCAATGTATGAATCAAAGATGGGCGAATCATGTGAGAGAAAAGGGTGAGGGATGAACAGTAGAAATTATCTGTAATATCCCCACAATATTAGAAAGGGGAAATGGCCTTGGCACACTGGGAAACTACATGCTGCCAAACTTGTGGAAGGCTATAGGCAAGAGTCTTATAGGATAAGCAAGTGAGCATGGTGTATGTATTTTCAAATATCACTAAGATGAGATGACAGGTCTATGTGTTTATATATATATACATATACACATACATACTTCCAGATAAGAAATGTTTGTCCTAAATATGTCTAGTATTTGGGAAGAAGAAAAGATCACAGTTACATATGGGAAATTGAACAGAATTTTCAAAGTTCTGAAAGGAATATATGCTGGAAAGACCCACATTTTTTTACATCTTTAGTCTCACATTCATATTATATGACTGAAACTCATGGAACTCTATAAACTCAGAAGGATAAAAAATATAGGGAACTGAAAAAGACAAAATAATGATGTATACTTATGCATGATCTATCTTATCAATCATTACTTGCATACAAGATGTGACATCATAGTTGTGTATGACCACAAATAGATAGTCATGGAATGGGAATGAGGGAAGACATATGAGCCCAGGTGCTACACTGGTAACTATGGAATGTTAAAAGAACTAGAGGAGGACTTCCAGTACATTGGGCAGAAATCCTATGGAGAATTTCAGAAAGACAAGAACTGCAGAGGGTGAGGTGGTGTGAAGGAGTAGCAGTCAATAGTGGCAGGTGAATGAATATGCCAAAGAAAATACCAAGTTCATCAAAGAACTTTAAAATCAACAACATTTATTCAGATTATTATTGTATGCACAGTGCTAATCAATTTTCCTACTGGCACATATACATTTGATCTTGTCAGCTTTTCACAGATTTCTCCAAAAGGAAATGTATGTGTATGTGTATGTGTATGTGTATATGTGTATGTATATGTGTATGTATATGTATATGTAAATGTGTTTATTATCTCTTGTTTTTATATAGTGATTTTAAGATTCATATTCACCATATTTCCTTTATGTTGTAATGTGAATAAACACCAATTTATTCTCAAGAAATCCAGAACTATGTCAGTTTTGATATCAAATTAGGTATCTTGGGACTTAACCTTCTTGCTCCTTTTTTTTCAACATTTCATGTTTCTGAATACTGACTAATCCAACCAGTTTAGAGTTTTCAACCTTTCCCTTTACATTTGAATAAGGACATAACAAACCTGAAACAAAGATCAAAGATTAATCACTGATCCAAGGAAATAAAAATCAATGTCAGATTTCTAAAGTCTGTTATAGACACAACTGCCTGAAACAATAGCACCATATAATGGGTAGCTTGCAGTTCTATAATAATATATCTATATCTCATTCTATAGATATACATATGTCTATATTTCTCTATGTAGAGATATATAGATATCTCTAAATATAGCTATATCTATATAGAGATATATAAATTTATTTCTCTAAATATGCCCATATTGAGACAAAGAAATGTATCTCAATATCTATAGATATATACATATCAACATATCTATATACATATGTGCATGCACACACATGCACATATATGTATATATACACATATATAATTTGTAACAAGTAGAGTGGGAGTAAAGACATCATGAATCTCTTAATTCGAGGACTAGGGACAAGAGGTTTCTTGGAAATGGTAAATCCTAACGAATTCATTATTAGATTTGTGCAACACTTTCACACAGCATTTTTTCCTCAAAACTTGTGAAATATAAACAAAGAAACATGGGGAGAATATTTACTCATTCATAAAAAGTAGAATACTTTTTTATTTGCTTAAAACTACTACTTGCTCAGAAATATAATTGAAGAACTACATGGTATAGAGAAAAGATATTTTTCTAATAATCCTGTTTTGTACTAAATAATCTTTTGGGATTATTGAAAACCAGAAATCAGAAGCTATCCTAGACATGCAGTGTTTGATCCCCTGGCTATGCAGTGACACAGTCATCCAGGGTAGCACCAGTTAATACAAAACTATATGGAAGGGGGAAGCTAGGTGGCACAGTGGATAAAGCACCTGCCCTGGATTCAGGAGGACCTGAGTATAAATCTGACCTCAGACACTTGACACTTAACTAGCTGTGTGACCTTGAACAAGTCACTTAACCCTCAATGCCCTGCAAAAAATAAAATAAGAAAGAAAAAATAAACACATGGAAAACAGCAGTGAAGGATTATGGAAGTTCATGAGCATTATAGCCTAATAAAAGAGCAAAGGGAAAGCATGTCTGTGGTATAAATCATATTATGCTAAGAGCATTCATATATGAAACTGGCAGAAAGACAATAAATGCGATGAAATTTTCAGCTTTATTATAAAAATCTATATTGATTTTTAGTGATTGAAGCACTACCATATTTGTGCCCTACCAGTTCATTCCATGGCATGCTATATAAGGAAGATGAGGGGAAGCCAAGTGGCACAGTGGGTAGAATACTGCCCCTGAAGTTGGGAGCACCTGAGCTCAAATCTCACTTCAGACACTAGCTGTGTGACTCTGGGCAAGTCATTTAACCCCAATTGTGTTAAAAATCTAGGGTCATCTCCAGTTGTCCTGATATATGTACATACATACATACACACACACACATATAGATATATACATATACACATTTATATGTATGCATGTGTGTATGTCTATGTGTGTGTGTGTATATATATATATATATATATATATATATATATATATGTATATGTATTTTGCCATTGGACCCAGATGGCTCTGGAGGAGAGAGTGAGGGTGGTGACCTAGCACAGCCCTCCCTCACTTAAATCTAAACCACTGCAATTCATGACATCCCCTCCTGATGTCATGGTCCTCTTTGAGAACAAAGGACAACAATATAAGGAAGATAAAAATTCCTTGACAACAAGTTAGGAAGAGCAGCTAGATCAGATGAAATATACAAGGATGAATCCATGTTGGAGTTCAGTCTTAAAAATGCTGATGTATCATGACAAAAGCTATCATTTTTTTTTTGTGAGGCAATTGGGGTTAAGTGACTTGCCCAGGGTCACACAGCTAGCAAAAAAAGAATATGAGTAAATCCTGCCACATGTAATAACTATCTTATCTTAACTATTCATATCTTTTGATCATTTATCTAATGGGTAATGACTATTATTCATTGTCCCTTTCTACTACATACACTGCAACTTACTACTTCCTAAAATGCATTACTCAGAAATGAACCTAATATTTTCAGATGTGTTTTGATTTAATCATTGTGCTATAAGATTATGATCTCCCAAATTCTGGACGCTGTTTCTCCATTCTTTATATACTTATAACAGTTTTGGGGTTGCCATGTTACAATATTGTGTTGTATTACACTTGTAACCCAAAGTCCATTACAGATTTCCAAGGGACAATAATAACAATTACGAAAGATCATCATGACTAGGTGAAGAGACAACCATTAAGTAGAGGATTTGGCATCAATAGTGTTTTTTTAAAACTCTTGTTTTATATAAGATTTGTGGTAAATAAAATTTTGTCCTATTTTATGTAGCCATTTAGCTTCCTACAAGCAGAAATATTTCTCATCCTAAGCTAGTAGATTGTTAAATGCATTTGATTAGGAGCATATATTATGTACTATCAACACTAATGTTTTAGACTTCTCAGGAACACTCCATCATGCCTTTCCTCCCCAGAAAATTTATCATTGCAAAATCTCATTATCGTACAAAATTGAATCTTACTGCTATTCACATCTCATCAGTACTCTCTGTCCCTCTAATGGCACCCTCTGACTGGAGGGTAATGCTATGGGCCCCAGGCCCTACTATTTAAGGAGGCAGCTCAGCTTGGTTTTTATCTCAGCATTCCCCATGAAGCTACATGCTTTTGGTTTCTTTGGAACTTTGCATCACATGCCTCTCCACTTTTTTTCTTCCCCTTCCCACATTTTTAGCTTTATCTTCCTTCTCTCATTAGATTGTAAGTTCTTTGAGGGTGGGGACTGTTTTATGTGTATTTTATTTGTATTAGATAGGATGCAAAGATTATTTGCTGGAAGTATCAATAATTCCATAAATCATCTTTGAATATATGTGTGTGTGAGTGTGTTTGTGTGTGTATATATAGTGCCAGTTTATCTACATTGAAAAACTTCTGTGTTCTTCTCTGGCAAAGAGCAGATTAGAAATGGGAAATTGCTGCAGATTGAGGACCCCTATCATGTAAGGGTAAAGTTACTGTGGATTCCATTCTCTCATGACTATTGAATGTCAATGAGAACATCCAAGGAAAGAAATAATTTTAACATTTAAAAATTCCTCACAGTTTTTTTGGGTTGGAAATAGAAATTAAGTAATACATTAATTAGTAACACAGGAAATAATATTACTGCAAATTCAAGCCTCAGTTATATTTGAAGGAAGCTGGCAAAGGAAGAGCAACTTTATTAGCATAGATATGGATATAGACATACATATAGATATAGATGCACACATATTGTAAGGTCTTTCAAGGTAGAAATTTTTCTTTTCAATTTTCAAATTTATCTTTGTATATTGACACATAGATACATAATATGTTTCTTGGATTTTGGTCATATAACAACCTGGAAGGTTTTTCCCAGGCACTCTGAAATGTAAGGTAAACTATACAAATAGGAGGGAGGGAGTGGCGTTTTTTTTCTTTTCATAAAGATTGAAATCCTTATGTTTTGCAAACCTCAGCCTCCACCATCATGCATGTGACTGCAATCAGATTGTCAGATATAGGGTATCATCAGTACTCTAGCCCTCTCTTGGGACTGCCCCTCTACAAAAACACAAATCAACCATTCTGGGAGACAGGTTTTCTTCTCCCATTGTGTAATGAGACCTTCAGTCAAACTAAGAAACTCTCATTCTCCCTCTCCCCCTGCAATAAAATTTTCCAGGGTTTAGTAATTGCTAGTTATAGCTCATCTTCTTATATGTAAATGATGGGTTCCTTTTACCTATCTAGTACAGTAAAATGAGAGGAAGAAAAGGGATTAAACGGATTTCTGTGAATCCCAAAAGGACAACTTTCACAGAAGGCAAAAGGATTTAAGTATAGCATATGTGACAAGAAGAAAAAGTAACATATTGAAGGAATCAAGAGAGATTTTTTTTCTTCTTTATAAGATTCAGGAAAGGGGCAAATGTGTCTATGTTTACAAGTGAAAGAAAAGGACAAAAATTTTAAAACTGTAAGCAGATCATGTGATTCCTTCAATTTTTCTGTGCCAACTTTTTATCAAACAATATCTCTATTAGTAATTAAACTAGTGATCCCAACAGCACAACTGTGAAAGTTTTAAAGAGAATTTTAAATGAACTTAAAACATTAACTCATATGCAGATTAGAGGAGAATTTATTTGCTCTACAGGCAGATAAAAGCAAGTCATGGAACTAGGTCTTCACAAGAACAGTACTATAAAATAAAAGAATTCCAATAAGATAAGCTCAAATATTGTAGTGTAAAAATATTATAATTTCTTGCTGCCCCTAAAAAAATGCTTCAGAAAGTGTTCTGAAACAGAAAGGTTTTGTTTGAGAAGGGGCATTAAATAAGGGAAGTGGATTTTCAATACTAAATTATCAGTTCCCACTTAAGGATGAACCTCTACTGTTATTGTCCTTTGGGGAATCATGATTAAAGACTTAACTAGTAGAATTCAGATTCTGTCCTCCTTTCTCCAAAGTTGGAAAGGCTAAGACTTATTGTGTTTTGTCCCCAACAACTCTTTTTTTTTTGGGGGGGGGGGACTGGACAATGAGGGTTAAGTGACTTGCCCAGGATCACATAGCTAGTAAGTGTCAAGTTTCTGAGGCTGGATTTGAACTCAGGTCCTCCTGAAACCAAGGCCAGTGCTTCATCCACTGCACCACCTAGCTGTGCCCCCAACAACTCTTACACAATCCAGAAAGTCAATGGGGGCGGGGGGTATAATCTGCACTCATATGGCAGTGTAGAGTGCTATACTTGGAATCAGGAATAAATGAGTTCAGATACAGCCTCAGACACTTTATTAGTTGTGCAACCCTTGACAAGTCCTTTAACCTCTCAACATTAGTTTTCTCATCCATGGAGATACTAAAACCAATGAGAGCATAGATCCTCAAAATTTGAAGGAAACACTATATACCAGACAATGTAGCCCAGATTCCTGGTTAAGTTTGTGGAAAAGAAAACTGAAGACTTCTAGAACATAGGCATGTCCACTGAAAATTTTATTTCACTTTGCATGGTCTGTCTTTTGTCTGATACACATATTCTATTTTTTTTTTACTTCTGTGGGAAAAGTTTGGACAGGAAGGATGAAAAAGAAGAAAGGAAAATTGGACCTTAATAAAAAGGATTAAAAAAAATTGTGTAGGTGTTTTAGAGGGGTTCAGATTGGTGAGTAGGGCCAGAAATTAAATTGGGGAATGAGAAATTGGGGGAAATTTTGAACATTTTAAAGGTGAAAAATATCCTGTTGTAGATCCTACTTCCCAAGTTCATTAAGAGAAAGCTGAAAGAAAAGTAGTATCAAGGAAAATTAAGGAGTAAGACCTAAAGATGAATACTAAAGAAGGTTAAGTAATCCATCAACAAGCTACTACATGCCAGGCACTATGTTAACCACCAGGGATGTGAAGACAAAAATGAAACCATCCTTGCCTTCAAAGAGTTTAAATTGTCTTTTGTAAGCCAATAGATGGATGGGTAGATAGATAGATAGATAGATAGATAGATAGATAGATAGATAGATAGATAGATAGATAGATAGGTTGTTAGGTAGGTAGGTAATAGGTAGTTAGATAGATAGATATGTATATACTATACAAAGTATATAGAAAATGTAATTTGGTGCAGGAGGGTTCTAGCTGCTGAGGGTGAGAGGAGAAATCAGGAAAAACAATGTAGAAAGTGCTGCTTGAGCTGAATTTTTTATGGAAATGAGGTCTTCTAAGAGGTAGAGGTGAGGAGGAATTCATCTGAATCCTTTTATCATGGCAATGCACGAAACATTTTCCACATGTTATTGGTGCCTAATAAATGTTATTGTCATTGTGGCTACAGGCAAATGGAAGGCCACTGGTTTGGAACAAATTGTTTCTATTAATGATGAAGGCACAATAGTACACAGTACAAATTTTGCTGATTGGAAAGTAAGACCATCCCAAAGCAGTAGTACTTGAACTTATTTTTGTTTTTCTTTATCCTTTGATGTGAGGAATAAATATCACAGTGAATGCTAAAGTTGTCAACTGCAAAGGCGAATGCACATACACTTGCAAAATTGGACACAATTTGGAGTAAGCTTCAAGGTAGCATGTACACTTTAAGAACCATTGTCCAAGTGTTACTGGAAGGGTGACAGATTTAACCCTTGCTTACAGTGGTTAGGGCAATTTAGGGATGGATAAAGAAATCTAAAAACCTCATCTTGTCTTTTGAAAGTTCTTTCAGTGAAAGATTAAACACTCAAAGAAGGCAAAGTACAGATATTCACCATCATTAAGCAGAGTTAATGTCTGGTCATATTTTTGCCAACTTCCTGCCTTCCACTGTTACCATATTCATTGAATCTATGGATCAAGGCATTACTCAACATAGGCAATGTTATTACTGAAAAGATTTCGTAAGTGAGTTGATCAATCATGCTGGCATTCTAAAGGGCCTCCTATTTCAATTTAACATAAAAGATGAAACGTTTAGTGATGTTGGTGCTCGGAATTCTGTTTAAAGATCATAGAGAGCTTGGGGGAAGCTTGTAGAGGATCTTTTCTCAAAAAATAATTTAATTACTTCGGAACAAAATCTCACAAAACACACACATGACTAGGATTAATTCTCAGAATGACAAATTTGATTCTACCCTTATAAGTAAACTTAATAAAAATGAGAAATAGGAAAATAAATCTAAAAAGTATTTTATATGGTATTTAGCACTAGTAAATATGGGAACATGTAATTCTATGCATTTATCCTACTTTGATGTTCATGCAGAAGTTGATATTTTAAGCTACTAATACGAAGACAATTTGGTAACACTAGTAAATTATTAGAACTTCTTTAGTTAATAGGAGCCACTCTGCTAATGCTTTAAGAAAAGATCTATCTAAACAATATACTACAACAAATGATAATAATTTGGGGGTTTATCTTAAATGTTTTTTTTTCTTTTTTTTTTGGTGAGGCAGTTGGGGTTAAGTGACTTGCCCAGGGTCACACAGCTAGTAAGTGTTAAGTGTCTGAGGCCGGATTTGAACTTAGGTACTCCTGACTCCAGGGCCGGTGCTCTATTCACTATGCCACCTAGCCGCCCCTATCTTAAAATTTTTAAAGTGGAAACTAGCCCTCTATTAAAAGAATTTTAAAAAGCTCTGGTTTCAATAATTATCCCTTCTCAGACTTGCCTTAATTTTTAAAGCTAATTTAAATAATATCCATCTAATTTATTTAAGTCTTAATTCATAGAGGATATAACCAAATGTAAAGACCAGAGTGGTATAACAAATAGTAAATGAATCTATTGTCGACTCTTTAAGAATTTTGTCAATTTTCTCTCCAAGAAAAAGGTCTATATCTGTATGTATATTAATAGATCATGAAAGATGTAGTCCCTCCATGCTATTTATTGACTCTGTTGTACAGTGAAAAAATCATTATGTTAATCTGAACATATTAGATTTGTGATGAACCAATGAGATGCTTCTCTTGGCCAGGTTTTTTTTTATTGTTTCAAAATAGACAATACTATAAAAAGGTAATAAGCAATATACAAGGTACTTGTTACTAGAATTTTCATAGATATGAAAAATGCAAAAAAGACACCATGGTAAGAACAGTATCTTAAATCCTATCTTCATGTGGGTCAGATTATTTTTCTCCCTTAAAAGGCATTGAGACATTCCTACAGACTTAGTTGGCTTAGGGGACAGCTAGGTGGCACAGTGGATAAAGCACCAGCCCTGGGTCCAGGAGGACCTCAGTTCAAATCGGATCTCAGACACTTGACATGTACTAGCTGTGTGACCCTGGGCAAGTCATTTAACCCTCATTGATCTGGAAAAAAAATACTTAGTTGGCTTAGAGGATTCTACTGGCTAAGGTTTTGGTTCCTGCATCCTCAATCCTAAATCCAAAGCAGCCATGATAATCTGGGTAAAGCGGGAGCTCTTGGAGGTTTACCTAGTTGATCATGATGGGTAACACATGCAAGGGAGCTTGGTTCAGATGAAGCAGTTCAAAGTGTCCTTAGTACCTGTCTTTATGGAATATCCCCCTGCTGTGGCTGAGTATATGTCCTTCTGTTAATTGTTCTATGTCTCACACATATTTCATCTTGTTCTAATACTGGAGTGCTGTCTTGCATCAAGTTTAGCCCAGAACAGATGCCTATTGGGTTTGCAAATAATATAGACCCAGTTGAACCATTTCAGTTGTTTGGTTTAATAGGATTGTTGAAAATATAACAAAAATGAAATATTTGGTGAGAAAAAGTACTTCTGAATAATCTGTATTGTGGATACACATGGGAAAATAGATTGTAGTTTTTCTGTGACCCATATATTCAAAATTATGTGGAAAGTTTAGAAAATGGGCACATTATTACAACTGACCTGAGGGCTCCTTCCCCCCTTACAATCATAAGCATTTTTAAGCTACAAGAGAAAAACAGCTCTTATTTGTGCATAATAAACACATTGAATCAGTTTGGCAATCATAAAGTAACATTAGTTCACTCTGGATTTTAGGGGTTTTTTTGTTTTATTTTGTTTTGTTTTGTTTTTCTTTTTAAATTCAGGATCATAGCCACATTCTTTATCCTAGATCATTTATAGCCAGGGTAGTGCAGTGAAAAGAGCAGTACACTTGAAGTCATAGGACCTGGGTTCAAATGCTGATTCTACTTTGTATTACCATGGGCAAGTTAGCTAATTTCACTGGGCTTCATTATGTTTTCCCATCTGTTAAATGAGGGTGATAGAAGAGTTTACATCAAAGGTCTCTTCCAGCCTTAGATCTATGTTTCTATAATTTAGGACCTACAGCTTTTAAAGAAAATGAATATTTTTACTGCTGGAGAGTTTCACATAGACTCCACAACATACTTTGTGGGAATGGTTTCTTACGCTTAATCAACTAATCTGCTTAATGGAGATAGTATAGTATATTACATTTAAAGCTAAAAGAGACTAATTTAAAAACTATCTAGTCTAAAAACATCTAACAATTATATCTGTATGTGAGTAGAAGGTCTAAGCCTTTAATGCAAGGGCCATTTAATTTTTGTCTCTTTTATCTCTCAGCACCAAACACATAATAGATCTTTAATAAATGTTTATTGAACCCAGTTTAATCAAATTGGATAACTTAAAAAACACATATACCTCTCATTTCTTTATCTATAAATGATGAATGTGACCTGAAAAAATGGACAGTAAAATAGTTCATTTGGTCACAGTTCTCTGCACCACTGAATCAGACCACACAAGCAATTATTATTGATGCACAGTCATGGATTTGATAACTAAATACATCTACAACATTAGAAACCATATCCAAGACAACATCAGGTTAGATGTAGCCTTCATTTTAGTGAGTGAAACACTGCTTAATGCCTGTTAAACAAAGTCCAGGGCTACTGATCAAAGACAATATTTTATTTTTAGGATTTTCTTTTGAAAAGTCTTTCTCACCTGCCTATTGAATTGAGTGATTCTCAGAGATATCTCCCAGTTCCAGTATCTCTGATTTTTTTTTGTTTTTTTTGCAGGGCTATGGGGGTTAAGTGACTTGCCCAGGGTCACACAGCTAGTAAGTGTCAAGTGTCTGAGGCCGGATTTGAACTCAGGTATTCCTGAATCCAGGACCGGTGCTTTATCCACTGAGCCACCTAACTGCCCCCAGTATCTCTGATTTTTAAGTCTGCTTTCTCCATTTATTATAAAGTCCAGGATTTACAAGTGAAACATTTTGACTTCATGACTAAGAACAGAAGTCTTTTACCACACTACTTGACACTTGGGAATTATCAGTGTACAAGTTGCTCCTTTGTTTGGTCATCTCCTCTAATAATAATCACAACTCACATCTATATGGTGCTTTTGAGTTTTGAAATTGCTTTCCATATGTTATACACTTGGATCTTCACAATAGCCCTATGGGGTAAATGCTCTTGTTACCCACATTTAAAAAATGAAGATACTAAGATTATAAGTCATATAGATAAGAGTTTAAGGCAAGATTCAAACTCAGGTCTCTCTAACTTGGAAGCCAGTGCCTTAACTATGCCAAGATGCTGCCCTGCTCCCTTTTAGCTTAATTTTCAAATGTCTATGTTTGATGTTTGTCTATATCTAATGTATGAATTGCAGCTCTTATAGATTCAATACAAGTTTTTTAAGCCAATGAGATTATTCTTTTGATTCTGCAAACAGTAATACCACTTTATGCATAATGATAAGCCTGGGAATAGAAATATGGACATCATATACATTTATACAGTTATTTAAATGGACAAATTTTTCTTAAAAAGAAGCCTTCCAGTAAGACACTGTGGTTTGTGCCTTAGTTTTGGATCTTACTGACAATACTGAGATGTAACATGGAGAAAGTCACATGTAAATCAGTATTGATTTTGAGCTTGAACTACCTTTTACTTTTGTCTTATATGCCTTTTCACATGCATTTTCTTCCATGTGACATTAGAAACTATGCTATGAAATGGTATCCTATCGAATGTAGGCTTCTTTAAGTAGTACTTATTATCCCAAATTTAACAGTTACTTGCTTCGGAGTAAGAATTCAAAGCCAGTCTAATCATAACAGAGAAGGATACAAATAAAACTTGATATTCTAGCAGATGCAGAGAAAACCTGCCCTCCCCTAAACACACACACACACACACACACACACACACACACACACACACACACATGTATACAGAGCATCAGTAGCAGCAGCAACAGCAGTAGCGTTTGATTTATTTTTTGGAATATAAATATTGGCTGTTTTTTGAATGTGATTTAAGGCTATCCTCATAGGACCTTCCCTTGCCTCATCTCCTATCATGTAGACCTCATATCCAGGTAAAGTGCTTGGAGCGAGGAGATTATGCATTGTGAATGCAGGCTTTGGGAAAGTACAAGCCCCCTGGGATTTGATGGGCTTGGCAATGTCTCCGCATACATTCCACAGCTTTTGAGTGCACAAGATGCAAAAATAAAACCTTTAATGATTCATGCCTTAAATTCTAAAGCTTCCCTTATAGTTCTCAAGGCAATCAGACACATACAGCATTTCAAAACTAGTTTTGCATTTTTGATATTATGAAAAGCTGTAGGCAGCTGGAAATGAATAGCACATAAGGCCCGAATGGTAATAACAATGCAAGCTGTTAATATGCAGATTCCATTCAGAATAGCAAATAATTTTAATTATTTTTTACCCAAATAAGAGGCTTTCTACTTCTAGAAAATTAATTTCCCATATTATGGTACCAGAGTCCTCTTTATGGTATGATAAAGGATAGTAGGAAGCAGTATTCTATCAGATGATAGTACTTGAGGGCACAAAGACTAAATTATAGAAGGAATTTTTAACAGCATTCAGGCAAAGTATGGTTGTACTATCATAGATTCTAAATGATATGAGTATCATTTTGGTGTGATGCCAATTGGTCTGAGCAGAGGTTACTCCTAAATCACTGAATTAAAGGACAAGTAGGACTGTTCCTGTTCTATGTTTATATTTCTAAGACCCTCTGAGGTCATGTTGTTCAACACACATGTGAAGCAGGGGTTTTCTCTAAAATAAGTCATCACTCTGATACGATTCTTTTAGGAATTTCATTTACTACTCTATCTGATTCATGTTTTCTTCCTCCCAATCTGAGCTCTCCAATGTGAATTCAGGTCTGTCTCTTTATATAACATTTCTTTTTTAAATATAATTTCTTGTAATGACAGTGTCAGAAGCATATGGTTCTTAAAACCCTATGGTAATAGTCTTCTTGAGAAAATTTCCCTTTTAGAATATGAGGTCATGGAATTTTATATGCCTTTTATCAGAAAACTTTAAAATGCACTTTTCTACATTTGAGAGTATCTGCTAGACTATGCCAAGCATCTTTCTCATTATGTTATAAAAAACACCAAGCAACAACTGCTACCACCAACAACTTATTTCCCATACAATTCTCTTCATTTGTACTTTGACAATGAGTTCTTCCCATCGATGAGAATCAGATTCAGTATAATAGTACCTGTCTCCCTTCTTCCACCTTCTAATTGAGATTACCATAATGGCAAGTCAAACATGAATCCAGTCATCTGAATTTAGCAGAAAAAAAATGCCTTCAGAAGATGATCGTGTCATTGAAGTTCATTATCACAATGTCCTTTTTGCAATTTTCTTATGTCTTGAACTCACTCTCTATTTCCTCCATCTGATTAGATAGTATATGGCATATTGTCACATAAGTATTGCATTTATTCTCCCTTTTTTATTGTCGTTGAGTCATTTTTCAGTAGTATCCAATTCTTTGTGACCCCATTTGGGGTTTTTCTTGGTAAAGATACTAGAGTGGTTTGCCATTTCCTTCTCCAGCTCATTTTACAGATGAGGAACTGAGGCAAATTGGGTTAAGTGATTTGCTCAGACTCAGACAGCTAGTAAGTGTCTGAGGCCAGATTTCAACTTAGAAAGATGAATCTTTTTAACTCCAGGCCTTGCGCTCTATCTGTTGCGCTACAGATTTCCCATATACTGCTTCTTCTATTCCTTTGTGTTCATGGTACAGGCTTCTCTTGCCATACCTTAGTCATGAATCATGTGCCACCAAATCCCAGTGATATTTCTGAGGTTATATTTACCTCCCTGTGTGAAGAGAAATTAAATTTAAAAATATTGTTGTTGAACCAAGTGCTCTAAACAACTTGTTACTATCACCTAAATTTCTTTCCTGTTGCATGAGCAATGATCAGAGAGAGGAAGCTTGATATATAGAGATAATTCAGTGCCAGCCATGGGGAAAATGTTAACTCACCCCAATAAAATGAGTCTCTGGTTGCCTACAGCTTTTCCTTCTCCTGAATTTTTTAGTTACATGAGTCCTACATAGTTTCCATTTTTATTGGCCTTATCCAATTATTACTCTGGCTGTCTTTCTGCAATATATTCAAATGGAAATTCTTGTTTATTTTTGTAGGAAATAAACAAAACCAAACTACTGCACTGACATTTGTTTATACTTCAGAAGTAACAGAAAAGAGAATTTTATCTATCCATTGGGACATATTCTCATGCAAGATGTGCTCTTCTCATTCCATAGGAGATTTATCACAAAGGAGTGATGACAAACCTTACCTAACAGTAGCAAATATAATGCTATTAGTAAACAAATATTTCAAACAGTGATCAACAATTAATCTCACATAACTATATAGAAAATGTATTTTCTTATCCCCACCATTAATTTTTCTAATGGCTTATCTTGCTTCTGAAACATCCTTCTTCAGCACAGATGCTTTATCTGGCATATGTGACTTTATATATTCTTCTTCCTCAAAATATCTGCCCCACATTTATTGGGAAATTTAATACAAGCATTTGTATAAGTCAAATTGACTAATTACTTAACATGTGCTAGACTAAAGAGAAAATGAAACAGAAACCAATAGACTGGACTTTATTGAATAATCTAAATATTTTTTTCTTTACTGTACCAATACAAAACATTTCAATACTTTTTTTTCCCCTGTAAAGAGAGAGAGAGAGAGAGAGAGAGAGAGAGAGAGAGAGAGAGAGAGAGAGAGAGAGAGAGAGAAACAGCATTGAAGACCTACCTTGAAGTATGAAGGATTTGAGTTCAGATCCTAATTGTCCATGAGCAAGTCATTTAACCTTTCAGTGTCCCAGGAAACTCTCCAAGATTATAAATTACAGGAGAATTGCTATTCTGAAATGGTGGAAGGAACTTTCAAACTGAAAATTTCCAACTTTGATAAAATTGCAAGTATAGAGAAAGAGTGAAGAATCGTAACAATGAAGGGCTCAGTCAGTACTAATCATTCTTTCCCATTTAGTTTTTTAACTGGTAATAATTGCTTATCTAGATAAATCAGATGTCACATTAAACAGCACTTGTTATTGTAATTATTTCCATTATCCTTTGCTCTAGTGATCTGTAGTGAATAGAGTGCTAGAAATGGTGTCAGGGTACTGGAAGTTGGAATCCTGACTTGGGTATTTATTAGCTGTGTGCCCATGGTCAGGTCCCCTAACTTCTCTGTCCTTTTATTAACTCATCTTTAAAATGAGGGTATTGGACTTGGTTTCTCAGGTCCCTGCTAGCTCTAAATCTGCAATACGCCTGAATATTTGACAATAAAGCTAAAACAGGAGCTGACTTCTTTGATTTGCTTTGATGTTTTCAAGGCAAGAAATAGTTTTAAATTTTTTTCTGAGTTCAGGTAAAGAATGTTACAACTTGTTGGAATGCTAATTAAATCCAATAATAATTTGGATAGCCTGCTGAGATGCTAAAGTGGCTAATAGCAATCACTCGGTCTTCCCAAGATAAAGATTTTGTTTTATGCACATGCCTAATTTAAGAAGTTCACTATTTTATCTATCTGCATAATATTATCATTAGCATGGAATAATCAGAGAAATTGTTCTGATTCTTACTAAAGTGACCTACTTTACAACTGAATATACACCCACCAAATACAATTGGGATCCGCAGGAAGAAATGTAAAGAGCTTTATGGAGCAAACACTGCCTCAGTTAGCCCAACACTATACCAAGAAGCCAGTTCTAAGACAAATTGTTTCTAATTTTTGAGAGTTTGAGAGTTTCAACACAGCTAAATCAGTCGTTCAGCAGAGGCAGAAAGGTAGCAGTTGCCCCTAGCCCTAATGAGGGTACCAGTATCTATCCCCGTTCTCAGGCTCCTTGTAAGTCTCAGTTAAAATGAGAAAATCCTAAATCTCTGGTATGGTCGTCTAGGCTGCCATTTTACACTGGAACTTATAGAAGTGATTGCTCTTAAAAGAGAGACATAGAGATGAGGACAATCAGGCAAGACCTTCTATTCTAAAACAGGACAACTATGAAGGTTTGGTTTCCTGGCATGGGCTTTCCTTTTTTTTTTCATTTCTCTTGAGCATGTTGGGGAATTCTTATGTGCTGTGAGTGGCCCTTGGCATATCCACAGGGAATACTTCGGAAGTATTTATTGACAATTGCTCTGTTCCTCTAGGTAACGGCTAACTTCTGAGTCATTCTCAGTCTTGTTTAGTTGTTTATTTCAGAGGTAATTGGGTCATAACACTCATAAGACATAGGGTCCTTAGATCTTTTTAACTTGGTTGGGGATTGTCCACATGTGAGATCAACTTGGCTCTCTAGGAGAAGGAGTTGATCCTAGAACATTATGTAGCCACCCAAACCGCAAAATTCTTATTTTCCCCTTAAGAAAGAGCAAAGATGTTCAGAAAAATGCGGAGATGCCAGTTTCACTGCTAACATACAGCCGGATGTTTTCCTATCCCAATGTGGTTTCCATCTTGAGGGAGTTGTAAAAGATCATCTATATATTAGAGAAGGCACAGTGTTTGTTCAAGAGAAACTGACACAAATTTAACAAATGCTTATTTCTCCCATTTCTCCGGCATTCATCAAAATGTGCTTATTTAACAGGATATTCACGATAGTTTGAGACGCATTCAGTTGTTCTGAAAGAACCTAATGTCAAAGATAATCATTAAGATTCCTCTCAGAATGCAAAGGGGATCTTGACACAAGAATGTTATTCAACTTTATGAAGAGTTATTGTGATCTTCCTTTGCCCATAAAAGTAGAATGTGTTTGCTGAGTTAATGTCGAAAACTGCCTCATTAGCTAGACACTTTAGTAATCAGAGAAGAAGGATGTCTTTTCACCATTATTCACAGAGTGTTATGTAAATAGCTTGAGTACCATTATTATGAATCAAAACTTGATTTTCATTGAGAATATGAGGCATCTTGTACAGGAGTATATCTAATTAGGTTCATAATGATGTGTTTATTGATACATTGTGTCAGAGCCACAAAGGACTTCAGAGATCCTCCAGTTTGGGGTTTCTTAACTTTTTTGTCTCCATGATAAATCCCTTTGGCAATCAATGTGGTAAGCCCTATTGACACTTTTTCAGAATAATGTGTTTAAATGCATAAAATAAAAGGCATAGAGATTACTAAGGAAGCCAGTACTAATGATGTACAATTAACAATTTAAAAACAAAAAGTTCATAGATCTCAGGTTAAGAACCCCACTGCTCTAGCTCCAATGTGTAGTAACCCATTTAACAGATAGGAAGCAGCATGTGTCAGACAAGTCAAACTGCTACCACCACCACATTGACCACCATGTTCTCTCAAATTCTGATAAAGACAGCCCAGGATCCTGAACCCCAAGGTCTTAGAAAGAGCAGTGTCTTCTAAACTACTCAACCTGCCTTCAGAGTGTTTGCCATATCAATTAGATGGGAAAAATTACTGTGTAAAAGATGGCCACCTTCCTCATTGCCACCAGAAATAACTGCTGACCAACTGCAACTCATGGATACATAGACTCAGGACCCCTGGGAGTGGCAGTACTGTAATTGTAACCCCTAGATCATAAGTGCTGCTTCTAGTCCAGCCCTTACAGTCATCATTCAGAAATATGATTCCTGTAGAAAATGGGCCAGCCATCTCCAACAAATTTCAAAAATCCTGTGAATCACAGAGTAGGAAATCTAGCCTACCTGAACATAAGGCACCCGAAAGGAGAGACAAGAGGCAGCATTTGCCTGCTAAGTCAAACTACTATCACTATCTGTCTTCAGATTCTAATAGAGATAGCCTAGGACCCCAAATCCAAGAGCCTTTGGAATAGCAATGCTTTCAGCTCACTTTCTGTAGTCATCACCCTGGGAAAGAATCCCTATGCCAATGTAGCCTGGCAACTGCTCTTGCATATGCTATAGTCACATGTATTGAAGACCCCCAAAAGAAGATTCTCATTCCCAAAATCATTGGAACTGTCAAATAGCTGAACATCAGAACCTCCCCACCACCCCAACTATGACTACTGGAAAGAAACATGGAGTGACTAAATCAGGATATATTTGAAGGTGGTATTAATTATGGTTCATTTCCAAAGTCTAGGAGACAGATGGACTTAACAGGTGATTGAGGAAACTGACAACAATCAGTGTTAATAAAATCAAGAGAGTGATATTACAGTAGTTGGTAGAATAGATCAGCAACAGCCAAAGCCAACCATTCACTCCAGAGTAAAAAATGGAAAAGACAAGATGGTTCTCCCTTCTTGAACTAATTTAAAGCACAATAAAAAAAAATAAAGTTGGGTATTGTTAGGATTTGACATAACTAAATTCTGAGAGATCAATGTATGTAGTTGTGATAGCATCTTCCAGAGATGTGACTGTCTAGATTTTCCCTTTTGGTCTCCTTTGCTTAGTTATCATTGATATCTGGCCCACTTTGAATGGCTATACGCCAACGATATATCCTATGCCGTCTTTTCTTCTCTCTACTTTCTATCAATGTTTTCATCACCTTTCACAGGTTCAATTACCTCTTTTCTGAAAACTTAGAATACCTTTAGTCCTTTATTTCTCCTGACCCTGAATACCACATTGCAAATCACTTATTGGACATTTATACCTCTATATCCCATAAACACTTCAATCTTAAGATGTTCCAAAAAGAAACTTTTCTTCTCCTTTCTCCTTATCTCCCCCATATCTTCTCCCTTCTCCATTTTTTTTCCTATTTACATCAAGAGCTATTATCCTGGGGCAGCTAGGAGGTGCAGTAGATAAAGCACCAGCCTTGGATTCAGGAAGACCTGAGTTCAAATCTGGCCTCAGACACTTGACACTAGCTGTGTGACCCTTGGAAAGTCACTTAACCCCCATTGCCCAGCCAAAAATATTTAATTTAATTTAATTTAAAAAGGCCTACTATCCTTCAAGTTACCCAGATTCTCAAACTCAGTTCTCAACTCTATACTCTCCCTATCACCCCCATATCCATTTGAGTCTTTTTCCCTCCAATAGAGTACAAGCTCCTTGAAGTCAGTGATTTTTTCATTTTTTTTTAATCCTCTGTTTAGCATAGTGCTTTTGCACATGCTATGGCCTCCATACTTATTGAATTGAATTAAATGGAGATTCCCCAGTGTTGGCATGGGTAAGCTTTGTCTTCAAGGGCCATTGGGCCTTAAAATTCAGCCAAAATGTTTTTTCATTGTTTTGTCCCAAACCTACAAGATAGAAGAATTTATTTGGGACATATGATTTCCTACCATATGACCCTCTCTTTGTCTTTCAGGCCTTTGCTATTTAATCCACTGTACAGCTAGGGATGTTGGGAAATTTAGTTCCCAACTCTGTTCTTTCTCACCCCTAGAAGGGCCCCCTTTTGGATTGTGTAGAATCCTGGCTTAGTATTTACCTTATGATACTTATACTATTTCATGTTTGTGCCTGAGTCCAGTGCCAATTCCTCTGCTAACATCTGATTTCCATATGTTCTCATTCTGATATATCAAATTTGAAATCAGAAGATGCTGATCTTGAACATTTGTTCACGTCTCAGGTTTGTTATTTGTAGTGATCCTGGGATATCCGTTTAATTTCTATAAACACTCAGTTTTCTCATCTGCAAAAAGGGAGCACCTGCCTTTCCTATCTCAGAGGAAAACTGTGAGAATCATATTGGATTATATAAGTGGACAAATTTTACAGATGATGAGATACTACATAAATGTCACCTCTTTTCTTATTTTCTTTATTATTTTCATTGTGATTTTTTTTTTAGTGAGGCAACTGGGGTTAAGTGACTTGCCCAGGGTCACACAGCTAGTAAGTGTTAAGTGTCTGAGGCCGCATTTGAACTCAGGCCCTCCTGAATCCAGGGCTGGTGCTCTATCCACTGAGCCACCTAGCTGCCCCCATTGTTATTTTTATATCTAGTCAAGGGCAGCATAAAATATTTTACTTTAATAAGAATGATTGATGTACTTTAAGTCAGCATGCTGCAATGGGGGAAAAAAAGCTCTGATTTGTTTGGAGTCAGAAAACCTGTATTGGGATCCCAGCTCTTTACCCTTAAGTAGCTTACAGTGTAAAATGAAGATGTTGAATTAAATGATGTCCCAGGTCCCTTCCAGCACTAAATCAGTGATCCTAATTCCATGATCTGGGACAAAGAGGAAGCTAGCATTTGCCCAACTGAAAACAATTTGCTCAATGTGGTATTTCTGTTTAAAATAACTGCCCTTTCTGAACTCAAAGAAATTCAGAATGTAGGGGGCAGCTAGGTGGAGCAGTGAATAAAGTATCAGCCCTGGATTCAAGAGGACCTGAGTTCAAATCCTGTCTCTGATGCTTGACACTTACCAGCTGTGTGACCCTGGGCAAGTCGCTTAACTCTCATTGCCCCACCAAAAAAAAAAAAAAACATCTAGAATGTTAGAAAATAAAGCACACATGTGAATTCAGGCCACCTAATCTTTGCAAAGTGTATGTATGCTAAAGATAAATCATTTTTTGTAAATGCAGAATAAAAATGCAGAATTTTAGAGCCATACTAAATGAGATCTTCTGACTTCATAGATGTTTGGATTAAGACCCAGCATGATTGTAACATCTGAGGTCTCCTTCATGAATGACTGCAGAATCCAGGAAAACAAAACATGATTAAAAAAAAAAAAGTAGTTGGAATGGTTATATGGCAGAGATATGTGTGAAGAGGAGAAAAAAGATGTGGTTCAATCAGCTTAAAGTGGGCAACCTGTATGTTCTATTGATACATGCACAGTATCCAAGGATATAGTGTAAGATCCCATAACATTTTCAGTGGGCTTCCTACAGAAAATTTTTAGGAGCTATGGACAAGAGCTGCCCAAGATGGGCTATGATAGACCATTTTTAGAGGTACTAATCACATCAGTAAGATCATGAATCTGTCAAGACTGATGAGATAAACCAAGAGATTCTAAGCACAAGCAAACATATCACATTAAAATATATGGAAATAATAAACATCTGATAAAAGTTCAATTATCTGTATATTTTTCTGCATATTAGAAATCATAAGCCACTCCAGTTCACCCTCATCACCCTCCATGGAAGCAACAGGGATACATTTGTAAAATAAAAAATGGACTCAAAAAATTAAATGCTAGTTATCAGTCACAGTTAAATATAAATATCTAGATAAGTTTAACTAATGTATAAGTCTCAATAATAGAAAATGGAAATAGCGCAGAGCTCAAATGTGTTAATTAGTCAAGTGTCAAAAAACCTGAACAGTGTTCTAGATGAAGACTAAAGTGGGAAAATTGACAGAGCATTAGCAGAAAGAAAAGTAAACTTAGAAAGAAGGGTTTGTTGATTCTATATCTCTGTGAACAGAGGCATTTTATCTAACAATGATTTGCTTAAATACTCATATTTAAATGACTACATAGAACACAGCTAATTCACTTCTTGGAATTTTCCTTCATGGAATACTTCAACATGGAATACCCCAGTACTTCACCAAAGTACTGACATGCCCTGGAGTCTCAAAGGCTATACCAAATGTCTATACACACATCATATCAGAATATTACAAGTGTAAAAATGTTGCATATTGTCAATCCATCAATGAAGACATTTATTAAGTGACCTCTGTATGACAATAAACTGTCCTAGGCAGATGCAAAGGCAAAAGCAAAGATTTTTGCTGCACTCTAGGACTTTATATGCTATTAGGGGAAACAATATGCATACATTTAAGTATATACATTAAAAAGTAACTACAGGGGGCAGCTAGGTGGCACAGTGGATAGAGCACCGGCCCTGGATTCAGGAGCTCCTGAGTTCAAATCCGACCTCAGACACTTAACACTTACTAACTGTGTGACCCTGGGCAAGTCACTTAACCCCAATTGCTTCACACCAAAAAAACCCCAAAAAACCAAAAACCAAAACAAAAAGTGTGTGACCCTGGGCAAATCGCAACCCCAATTGCCTTACCAAAAAATAAATAAATAAATAACTACAGTATAATTTGTGAAAGCGGGGAGTGACTAGCAGCAGAGGGGAATCAGCTAAAGAGAAAGGCTATGTGGAGGAGACAATGCTTAAACATAGGTGAAATACAGGTTTGTTCCAGGCATGGTGGACAGTTTGTGCAAAGTTAAAGAGATGAGCAATAGAATGTTCCAGTAGTGAACTGTCCCCGCTGTCTGAGGGCCAGTACACCTATACACAAAAAGGCTCATCATCAGAAGGTCAACCACTAGGTGATGATGGGTTTTGCTATGGCAAACCATGAAGTATACAGACAAGTAAATATGTATTTCACTCCAATACAGCCCTTTTCCAATTTCACACTAATGATGTTACCAGGATGTTAGAAGAGGTAAAAGGTGAAGGTAAGAATTACACTGATATTTTGTCTAGAAACAATAATTTAACCGTTGGTATTTTAAATGGGAGCTCTTTGTTCATTGACCAATAGGTTGCTAGGGAAATGAAATACATCAATAGTAACATCATGGCTCTAAGTAATAAAAAAAAAAACAAGGCATAAGGATGTTGCAGTTAGATAGCAAAATAGCTCACAGGTTTTCTTTGGATTGGCAGCTAGAGCAGTTGATTTTATCATGTGTCCAAAGATTCTAAGAAACAATCCATACAAAACAATCATCAGTTCCCTGTAGCCTCATGATTGACAATCTTAATTAGTTGACTTATTTAGGTTTCATATGTCAATAATGAACTTACTTAAGTAACCTCACATCCCAATAGCATATATTAATTAAGGGCGTGAATAGGTACACATATAGTGTGTTTTGATATTGTTCATATGGCACTGAAAAATCATTACAAGCCAATCACTCATGTGGATGTAATCATTCATTGTTAAGGGAGTGGGCTTTTGTCTGAGAGGATAAATTTTCAAATGGTCTCTAGTTCAGGATTTCTGTGCAAACATCCCTGAACTCTGATCTTCCTGTATTGAGATATAGTCAATTGGATAGGGGCTAAATATTTATTTAGAAGTCCTCCTGAAGCTCTGCCATGGCAATATCTTACTAGTCCTTTCAAACTTGCCTTTTATCCGTTTGCTGACAAAGTTTATGCCATGTGTCTTTAGCAGAATAAGCAATCAGCTGAGTGAATTCTGAGTGGTAGGCCCCAACTAATTAAGCAGAAGAAGATTATATCTTAGTGGGATTCCCCTACTGGCCAATTTGATATATAGAAATGACAGAATAAATGGATAAGCATAGAATCTCACCAATAATCTTATCCCACTGATACAGTGGAGGGATACCTCCCATGTAGATCATTACACACTGTAGACCAACATCTGTTATATAGAGTATGAAGGACAGAGAAATTCTTAAAAATAATTTGTTTTGTTTTGTTTTTTGTTTTTTTAGTGAGGCAATTGGGGTTAAGTGACTTGCCCAGGGTCACACAGCTAGTAAGTGTTAAGGGTCTGAGGCTGGATTTGAACCCAGGTACTCCTGACTCCCGGGCCGGTGCTCTATCCACTGCACCACCCAGCTGCCCCCCTAAATATAATTTGATAAGAACCTTTAATCCAGTTCCATATAGGCATTGATACTCAGTAACTTCCATGAGAAGGTAAGAATGAAAAGGATGGTAAAAAATCTTGAAAATACAATCTAAGAAAAAACAATGAAATGGATAGATCTCATGTAGAATACACAGAAGCTACATGCCCATGTAATCATAAATACTCTTTTCAAGAAGAGGGTTGAAAAGCATTGGACATATAAAACCTCATAAAAATATCAATCCAACTATTTTAGCAATCAGGAAATCCCACCTTATGCAGGAGGCCTATCCCTAGTCCTTCCCACCTATAGCTTATGTCTTCTCCCTTGTATTAATAGGATGTAAATCTTATATGTACATATTGATTTGCATGCTGTTTCCTCCATTAGAATTAAACCATTTCATGGCAGGGAATGTGTTTTTGCCTTTTTTGTATCCCCAGGATTTAGCACAGTGCCTAGCACAGTGTAAGGTCTTGATAAATGTTTATTGACTGATGATGGAATGACTGGTTATTGATAGGATATGATTTTAAAATCCACTTTCTATATTCAGTCAGATCATCAATGATTTAAGGCAGAGCTCAGAATCAAAACCAAATTAGAAGATCAGTTGATAATAAATAAAGTTATAACAGCTCCATCTTCGTGAATTCAAATGAGGTTTTGATTCTAGGGGAAAAAAGAAATTGGGTAAAAATAAATATATTGACTTTGATTATCAACATTTTAAATAGAAGTTTAGCCCAAATTGAGCAGTTGCCATAATAAAGAGGATAAAATAATCCAGAAACTGCCTTTTGTAATAAAAACTAGAACCTTTTGTCAAACAGAAGGCTGTGACAGTCAAGGTCAATGTAAGTCAAGTCAAGTTAGTTTAAAATGAAAACTAATTTAAAATATATCTTGGAGGATAATAATGGAAGGTTATGAATAGTATCATCTCATAAAACACTGAAGAGTAGTATATGGAAAAATAAGTTAGTATTATGTTTGGCATAAGACTCACTAAACCAGATTACAAGGAAAACATATATAGATAAAATGGGAAGGAAGGAAATAGGCGAAAATGGGATTGATTCATCAGAATTTTTATAAGTGCTTTTCATCATTAATGACAACAATACTACATTTAGCTTCTATAATACTTGATAAGATAAACGAAGAAGGAGCAATGGTATATAACAAGATAAATTGGGAAAGACTAGCCTGTTCAGACAAAATACATATAGCATTTGGAAGCAGTGGTTTCCATGCTATCTCAAAGAAGGGAGAAAGATCAGATGACAAAGGAGAAATTAAAGATGAGATTATTATGACAAAGTCATTTGGGAAAATGCCATGTTTTTAAAAACTTTATGAAGATGATCCATATTATTATTAAGAATATCCTTTGGGGGCAGCTAGGTTGCACAGTGGATAGAGCACCGGCTCTGGAGTCAGGAGTACCTGAGTTCAAATCCGACCTCAGACACTTAACACTTACTAGCTGTGTGACCCTGGGCAAGTCACTTAACCCCAATTGCCTTGCTAAAAAAAAAAAAAAAGAATATCCTTTGCCCATCAATTGGGGAATGGCTGAACAAATTGTAGTATGTGAATATGATAGAATATCATTGTGCTATAAGAAATGATGAGCAGCATACACTCAGAAAAACCTGGAAAGACTTACATGAGCTGATTCAAGGTGAAATGTACTGTGGGCAAAGTAACAGCAACATAGTAAGATGATCAGCTGTGAACGACTTAGATATTCTCAGCAATATAATGATCCAAGACAACTCTTAAGGACTTATAATGAAAAATGCCAACCATCCAGAGAAAGAACTGATGGTGTTTGAATAGAGATTGAAGCATATTTTTTTTTACTTTTTTTTCTTGAGGGTTTTTTTTTTCACAACATGACTAATACAGAAATGTTTTGCATGACTAGACATGTATTACCTATAGCAAATTTCTTGCCTTCTTAAAGGGTGCGGCCAGGGGAGGGAAGGAGATAATTTGAAACTCAAAGTTTTAAAAATGGATGTTAAATATTGCTTTTTACATGTAACTGGGGAAAATAAAATACTAAATAAAGAATATCCCTCATGAAAATATTTACGGAAGAAACATGCTTTTGCAAAAGACTATTTGCAGCAAGCAGCATCTTCCTAAATACACAATAAAGAGAAACATTTTTGGTGCATTCATTTTTAGTTTACTGTAATAATTATTATTATCATAATTATAATAATAGCAATAATTTAGTTCGGTAGCACCAACTACAGCTTCCCAGGCTGTCCAACAAGTTGCTTCCTATGCATATATTAAAATTCAATATTCAAAAAAAGTGGTAACTTCAATGGCTGTTTCATTTCATAGTCTTGATAATCAAAGACAGTTAAGTGGCACAATGGATAGAGGGTTGAGGCTAGAGTCAGGAAGCCCCGAGGTTAAAAAAAAAAAGTAGTTAATCTTAAGTTCTCAATTAAGAATTGAAGACACCTGCCTTATACATCTTCTTATCTTCTAGAGCCTAACTTCTTAAACTGTGGTTCAAGACCCCATATGAAGTTGTGTACCTGAATGTGGAGAATGCAAAAATTATGACAACAGTAAAGGGTTGTGAATAACTAGTTTATATGACTATATATATAGGGTCATGTAAAAATTTCTTGGACAAAAAGGGGTCACGAGTGGAAAAAGCCCTGCTCTAGAAGAGCAATGATATGTTCCACCCTTTTTCTATACAAGGAGTTCTTAACCCTTTTGGTGTCACCTTTAGTATTCTAGTAAAGCTTATAGAGCTCAAAAAAAAAGGTTTTAAAATGCATAAAATCAAACATATAGGATTACAAAGGAAATTAATGGGACCCCCCATATATTGAAATACTTAATAAATAAGTTCCTAGATCCCAGGTAAAGATTTTTTCCTCTCTAAGGTGAAGACTGTTCTCCTAGATCTTGTAGAATATCCCTTTTATTTTCTCAACCCTAGATGTACCTACTAGCTACAACCAGAAAAAAATGAATAAATAAATACTGACAACAATAGCTAATATTTATTTAGTGCTTTAAGGCCTATAAAGTGCTTTACCCATATTATCTCATTTGACTTGATTCTCAAATGAAGTATTCAGGATGGATAACACTCATATACTAGGTACTTCTCTTCTTATCTACAAATTTGAATTGACAGAGTGGCTCCTATGAGGTTGGAGAATGAAATCAATGCAACTCAACAAACATGAATAAGTACCTACTCTGTCTACAGCACTTTGCCATATTCTAGAGATACTAAGAAAATCAAAACTTTCCTTGAGCTCAACAAGCGTATAACTTATTGCCAGGATTTTGAAATGTATACAAATAAATAGATTTAAGAAAATTACAAAAAAAGAAAGCACGGACAAGTAGGGGTATCAGGAAAGGCTTCCTGAAAAAGGAGACATTTCAGCTGTGCCTTGAAAGAAGCAAATGGGGAGAGAAGGACATGAATGTAATCAGGGTATATAGAGGACAGGCTGTGCAAAGCCCTAGGATCAGGAGCTGGGAGGCTGAGTTCTAAGAACAAAATGGAATATGAATTATCTGGAAAGGCTAGTTTAGAACCAATTTGTGAAGGCCCTTAAATAATGTAAGAAAAATTGGGGATGCGGTCATAGATGAGGGGCAGAATGGACAGGGATATTGAGATGACTGGGTCAGTTTGACAATTTCATTTCCATATCTGACAATGAACTAGAAATTATTCTTTGGAGTTTATGACAGACCTATAAAAATCTGTTAATTTTCCAAGAAAATATAAATCACAGCAAAATCGCAATAGAGGCCTTCATAATAATTGATAGTTCTTGCTTTTAGGGGAGTTTAGAGACAAAAGATGCATCTTTATATAGATAAAAAATAAGAGGTTTGTATTGTCTTACCTTAAATTAAGTTAGAAATAGATACATATAGGAATCAGTGGCATGTCTTTCCCCACACGCACACACCACAATGTCTTTCTTTCCATCTTTGCTTTATGAAAATAAAATGAGACAATGACTGTCATTTCCCTCTTTAAGGAGCTCTAGAAATGTGATCTACTCATCAGGGAGCATAAACAATTTAATCTTCAAATGATCTCAGAATGAATTACTCAAGTATCTAGGAGTTCTGGGAGTATGGGGGACAGAGTATAATAAATCTTAAGAATTACAGATACAAATATTAAATCATAGAATGAAAAATTAAAATTGAAGTGCTCTGAGTGCATCTCCTTACCAGCATAACACATTTAGGATGCTGGTGTTTTGGGGTTCTTTATCCAAATAAATCTTATTTGCCCTAATGATGCTTAATGATTGCTTGCCTATAGGTATACTGTATTTTTTTTTCTTACCTTGATTTTAAATTTTTTGAGGTGGTTTGGAAATTGCTATTAACTTCATCCATTATTTTTCCTAACAGTTCCTGTGCATCTTTTATATTTTCCTATTTCAGAGATGTTTAAATAGTTGTGCACCTTCGATTACCTCAAGTCTTTTCATCACCAACCATATCAATATCACTGTGCTACTGCTAGGAATTCAGAGACAAAAGTAAAACAGTCCTTGAATCCAGAGAGCTTATGTCCTAGTCATTATTAATAATCATAGGATTCAAAGCTGTTCAGTTCAACTGCCTCATTTTATAAGTGAGGCTCAGAGAAAAGGAACTTCCCCAGGTCACACAGGTAGCAGAACAGAGATAATTTATGAGTTCAAATAAAGTGACTTTCCATTACAACATGGGTGACTTAGTTAAGTTAGTAGAATATTAGTTCATAATTCAGTTTCTACAGCATCTCAACATTGGTGTTCTAATTTCATTATTTGCATCCATAACTGTAAACATGCAACTTAATTGGAATTTCAGCCCCCTTGTTTTATAGCTGAGGAAACTGAGGCAATCAATACTCATCTCACAAATGTTCTAATGGTTGACATACACTATTATGAAATTGAATTTCTGAAGTATAAAATACAGGAAAAGTGAGGGGGTTGTGATTTGGTCAGCATCTGTTCCCTTAGTTAGAATAACTAATGTGGTGGGAATTCCCTGCACCAAGGGCTATTGATTAGAACCTGGTTGTGATTTAGTAGATAATACTAGGCAGTTGGCCTGGGGCACAAAGGGTGAAGGGACTTGCCCAGGGCCACATGATTAGTAAATGGCAGAAATTGGACTTGTGCCAGAGCTTTAAGGCTACTTAGGTGATATTCTACCCACTGTGCCACACTAAAGTATGGAAAGACAATTTTCTCTGCTGACAATCGCCCTCAAAAAGGGATTGATCTCCCTAACCATCATTTTTGTTTGTTTCCTCTTCAATGATTTAGTTTGTGTTTGTTTAAAGTGTATTGTGGGGGCAGCTATGTGGCACAGTGGATAAAGCACCGGCCCGGAATTCAGAAGGACCTGAGTTCAAATCTAGCCTCAGACACTTGACCCTAGGCAAGTCACTTAACCCTCATTGCCCTGCAAAAATTAAATAAAGTGTATTATGTTTGATTCTTGGTTCTACCATTTGTTCATTAAATTTAAGTTTATATCTTCCAGTGGGGGCAAAGTGGCATAGTGGATAGTGTCAGGCCTAGAGGCAGGAAGACTGACTATGGATATTTGGCTGCCCTGGACATTTATTAGCTGTGTGACGCTAGGCAAGTTGCTTTATCCTGTTTGCCTCAGTTCCTTATCTGAAAAATGAGCTGGAGAAAAAAATAACAACCCATTCAGAATCTTTGCCAAAAATGCCCCAAATGGGGTCACAAAAAGTGGGGCACAGCTAAAATGACTTGACAATATCTTCCCTTTTTTGCCAATTACCAAATTCACATCTTTGTGTAGATCATTAAACCAGTCTCTCATCCACTAGATAAATTAAGCAAAGCTATATTAGACTTATGGAGAAGGAAATGGCAAGCCATTCTAGCATCTCTGCCAACAAAACCCCAAATGATATCATGAAGAGTCGGGTACAACTGACATGACTGAACAACTAAATATTAGATCTGTAGTTCTCTTCTGGCTTTAGTGCTAAAATATGTTAACTTATTATTCAATTTAATTTGCAGTTGGTTTGTAAGCTTAAATGAAATGGTCAGACAGTTTCGGATTAAAAGTGTATTGGCTCCGGCCTCAGACATTTGACACTTAATAGCTGTGTGACCTTGGGCAAGTCACTTAACCCTCATTGCCCCACAAAATAAAAGTGTATTGGCTGTGGGGTAGCCCCCATTCAAAACATTTCTACTTTACTTAAGCTATTGGGTTTTTTTTTGTTAGAATGAAGAGAGGCTCTAAAAATCTGCCAGACCTTATTCTCATCCTCCATTTTTCTTCTTTTAAAAAAAGGGAAGGGGCAGCTAGGTGGTGCAGTAGATAAAGCACTGGCCTTGGATTCAGGAGGACCTGAGTTCAAATCCTGCCTCAGACACTTGACACTTACTAGCTGTGTGACCCTGGCAAGTCACTTAACCCTCATTTCCCCGCCCCCCCCCCAGAAAGAAAAGAAAGAAAGAAAGAAAGAAAGAAGAAAGAAAGAAAGAAAGAAAGAAGAAAGAAAGAAAGAAGAAGAAAGAAAGAAGAAGAGAAAGAAAGAAAGAAAGAAAGAAAGAAAGAAAGAAAGAAAGAAAGAAAGAAAGAAAGAAAGAAAGAAAGAAAGAAAAGATATTGGCTATAAAGACTTTCAGAGGGTAATAAGACTGGCCATTTCTCTCTTCCTTTGAAAAGGTGGAGAGGCCCAAACCATAAATAGGTAATGAAGTTGTAAGCAGCAGTGGCTTTCAGCTCTGATGATATATAAAAGGGTTCACCTGCTTATGGAAGGATACCATACAAATGAATAATATGCACTAATTTTCAAGAGACCAGACTCCTGCAAAGGGATTTGGGCTTGTCTATCCTAATAAGAACTATGTTTATTGGAAAGATGGGTAATTGAGAAAAAGAGGATAGTGAACAGTTAAAAGTGAAAAGTAAATATATGGAATATTTAATGTTATGTAGATCTCAATATGTAAGTGTATAAATGTATTTAAGTGTACATACAAATGCACATACACACATGTTCCCACTATTTGATTACAAATAGTAACAGCCTTCCTTGAAGGGTATGATTCCAGTTTCTTCTTTGTATCCCTAGCTTTTGGCTGACTACATTGTTTAATAAATATTTGTTGAAATAAAACATGCAATAACTTTTTATGAGATACAGGAAACAAAAAGTTGCTGTACTATTTTCAGAAGAAATATAGTGTCACATTATAATGAGATCATATCAAATATCTCTCTATTGGTTGGCCTTTGACAGGCCGCCACTTATAATTAAGCTGACTATCAAACCCTAAACAAATAATAACAATTCTTATTGTGGGTCATATTGGCTTAGTGCTTTAGGGATTGCAAAGCACTTCACATATATTATCTCATTTCATTATCACAGAAACTCTAGGTGCAATTATTATTCCCATTTTATAGATGAGAAAAGAGAAGGAGGTAAAGTAATTTGCCCAGGGTCACTCAGCTTATAAGTATCTAAGGCCTAGGATTTTAATTTCCAGTCTCTTTACTCCAGGTCTACCACTCTATACACTATGCCATCTATGTGCCCAGTAACTTTTATTATCTGATGGAAAATAGTTTGGTGTACTTTCTTCACCACAAATCCTTCCCCAAACCCTACCAATGTGCCTTTGGCTCACTGCACACACACACACACACACACACACACACACACACACACACATCCTCCCGCCCCAGGAAATACCCTTCAAGGGGCACTTTAAATCAATAACAACACAAAAGTCACTTAATTACACCACTGTCTTGCTCTTTGCTGGCCATTTGTTACTATATGGTAGACATATTAAGTAGCCTACCCTACCCTGAAGTCAAGAAGATCTGGGGGTTAAGTCCTACTTCTGACACTCACTATGTACGATCATGCACAAGTCACTGTCCCCCATGCAGCGATCTGTGAATATGTTACACATGAGAGTTTCTACACTGGGAATTTTCTCCTCCCACCCCTGGTGAAATCACAGGTCTGACCAAATAGAAAAATGAAAAACACAAATAAAAAATTAAACAAATCCATCTGTGTTAACTCTTGTGTTCCCCAAGGCCTAAGTCACAGCCAGAAGAAATGAGATACTTAGGGATGTGCATTAGTAGGGTAGCCAATGAGTACAGGATTGGGAGTGACAGAGCACTTAGGAGGAGAGAAGGTTTTATTGATTTTGCTCTTGATACATTTTTTCCCCCAAAACAACTTAAACACATTACAAATAAAATGAGAAATGTTTCCCCTTTCCTCTATATTTAATTCAACCAATACTCGATATGTAAGGATTATCTTAATTTTGGATGTTTTTTCCAGCCATGTCTCCAAATTTAAAATGCAATTAGAAAAAAAACACAAAGAAAACAAAAACACAGCTATTTGAATTCTGTGCACCAAACCAGCCTGCTTATATTACTGCCTCATCAGTTGACACAAATCACATCTCTAACTCCCTAAGTAGATTTCCCTCAGTCCCTCTCTGTGAACTTCTGAGTTATCATTTAGCACACAGTACTCAAATATATCTCTTCTGAGCAAACCCTCCAATGTAGCAATAAGTATCCAATTTCCTTCACCTATTTCCTGAACGATATCTACATCAAACATTTGAACCAAGACTTTTTTTATACTTTTCCTGAAGTAATAGCCTCTCTTGAATACATTTTCCTACTTTTTAAAGACATCTCCCAGACTGATGGAATACTTTATACTATTTCCTGACTAACATTTTCATTTTGACAGGGCTTACTCAACTTCTCTATCTCTGTTATTAATACTAAAAGAAATTCTTATTCTTCAATAGTAAGCTGTTTTATTTTTCTCTGTTTGATTCACTTATTCTTTTCCTTTCTCTAAATTGCCAACTTTGTTGTTATTTATGTTACTATGTTAATATATTGTGTAACATAATATATTGTTATAATATATTGTGTTGACATTAATTAATAATAATAATAATAATAGCTAGAATTTATATAGTACTTCTTTGATTCTCACAGCAACCCTGGGAGGTCAGAACTATTATCACCTTTTTATAAATGAGGAATTGAGGCAGACACTAGGATAAACATATGACCCAGAGTCCCACCATAAATGTATGAAGCTGAATTTGAACTTAGGTCTTCTGGATTCCATGCCCCATGAGCTATTTACAGTACCATCAATCTGCTTTCATTTCTGACTTAATAGGGCTTGCCTTTTGCTTACTTTTTTTCCTAATCCTTTTACTTTATAGGCCAGTGATTGCTCTCCGCTTCAACAACCTCCCATCATTCTGCATCATTCCTCTTAACTCACATTTTCCACGGAAGTTTGACATCCTTTCCTTATTATAGAACACCAAACATCTACATGCTAAATTGCTATTTTCTTGTCTTCTCACATCTGGTATAGGACCCCTATGTCAAGTAATTCTGAAAATTATAACCCTTAGTGACACTGAGTAAAATAAAATGAAAAGTATATATAGAAAAACAATTATATTCTACAGTACCTCACAGAACTGTTTTTGTCTTTGGTGTTTAAGGAAAAGGAACAACCCAAGATCTGAAGAAGGGTTTTAGGATCATATATATTAAAATATATATATATATATATGTATATATATACATACATATATGTATGTGTATATATTAAAAATAATTATATAAATGTGTGTGCATAGCCACATATATATATATATATATATGTATGTATTTTTTCTTGATTTCTTACATAGATTTAGGAATGATCCAACACTTATAGACAAAGCCAGAAGGGATGTTAGAGACCATCCAGTCCAACATTCTAATTTTACTGATGAATAAATGTGTTCAGTGGCATGTTCCCTTTCTCTTTAAAGATCATCTCAAACACATTTTCCAGCTTTCATTGGAGGGTGGAGAACTTATGCCAGTGGAATATTGAATATGCTGTCAGAGATAGTTGCTTAACTGGTTTATTTATTATAAGAGAAGGCTTGCATGCTGGGAACATGAAGTGGGCAGATATATATCTAGGATGATTGTCATATCAAAACAAAAGGGTGCGGAGCCAAGATGGCAGAGGAAATGCAGTGAGCTCTCGAACTCACTACACAATCGCTCCAAAAACATCCAAATAACGCCATAGGACTATTCCTGGAGCAGCACAACCCACAGAAGAATGTGCTGAGATCATTTTCCAACCAAGGACGGCTTGAAGGTCAGAAGGAGGGAGCTGCTGTGGCTGAGACAGGAGTCAAGCCCAACCCCACAGTCCACCCTGACACAGATCCAGTCCCAGGAAGCCTCACCAGAGAAGGAGACCCCCCAGAGCCCTCTGAATCAGCTGAAGCACCAGTTTCATCTGGAACTAAGCTCACAGTCTGGTGAGAGGGCTGAGCCCTGGGCAGGGGAGAGACTACAGGGGTCTATGCTGGTGCTGAGACAGAACTTGGGGTTTTCACCCCAGCTGGGAACCAGGAGGTAGGTTTGAGTAGCGGTGGCCCAGGTGGGGAGGGCACAGACTCATTGGAACTGACAACCACAGCACCACAAAGCTGGTTGATTAGCAAGTTTTTCTGGGGTCATCAAAGGGACCCAGGGAACAGGCCAGGCAAGTGAAGAACTGATGCTTCTTAAATCATACCAGCTGGGACCTCCTGAAGCTTGGGATAGTACAGCCTGGAAACAGTGTCCCAATTTAAGGAAACTAAAAGTCAAGTAAAATAATAGGAAAAATGAGCAGACAGAGAAAGGTGAGGACCATAGAAAATTTTCTTTAGTGACAAAGAAGATTGATGTGCACCCTCAGAGGAGATGTCTAATGGCAGAGTCCCCTATATCTAAAACTTCTCCTCTCAGTAAAATATGAATTGGTCTCAGACCATAGAGGTATTCAAGAAGGACTTTGAAGATAAAGTTAGAGAGATAGAGGAAAAATGGAAAAGAGAAATGAGGGTGATGCAGGAAAGACATGACAAAAAAGTCAACAGCTTGAAAAGCCAAATGGAAAGCTCTCTGGTGAAAATAATTGCCTAAGAATTAGGATTGAACAAATGGAAGCCGGGTGACTTTATGAGAAACCAAGATCCAATAAAGCAAATCCAATGAATAAAAAAATAGAGGACAATGTGAAATATCTTCTGGGAAAAACTGCTGACATGGAAAATAGGTCCAGGAGAGATGATTTGTAAAATTATACTGGTAACTTATCAGAATAGGCTCAAAGACCTTCATCTCATCAAAGTTGGCTCAAGGAGAAATTAACACGCACACCAATTTAGAGGAGTAATCTATCTAAACCTGCAGAAAAATAGGAGGGGAAGTGGATAAGGAGAGGCAAAAGAAGAGAGGACACATTGGGGGAGGGGACAGACAGAGTAAATATTATGGGGAAGAGAAAAGGATAGAGGGAAATAGTTAATAGTAAACATGAAAAAGAGAAAAGGGGGGAAATTGTACAAAAACTATTTATAGCAACTCTTCGTGGTGACTAAGAATTGGGAATCAAGGGAATGTCCATCAATTGAGGAATGACTGAAGAAGCTGTGGTGGTATATGATTTTAGTGGAATGATATTGTGCTATAGGAAATGACAAACAGGATGATCCCAGCCGAAACCTGAAAGACTCATATGAACTGATGTATAGTGAAATGAGCATAACTGGGACGACATTGTGCATAGAGACAGCAGTATTATTTGTATGAGCAATGGTGAATGACAACTACCCTCAGCATATGGTCCAAGACATTCCCAGAGACTAATGATGAAGCATACTATCCACTCCCATGGATAGAAATCATAAAAAGAGCACCTTTGGATTGAACATATATAACCTATACCAGATTGGTTGCTGTCTTGTGGAGGGGGAAGGAAAGGAAAGGAGGGAGAAAAATTTGGAACTCTAAATCTCATGAAAATGAATGTTGAAAACTACCCTTACATGTAACTAGAAAAAATAAATGTTTGTTGCAAAAAAGGCAATGGACAAACCTGGGTGGGGAAAAAAACCCCTCTACCTCCAGATATAGTACACCATTCATGTCTTGCACAGTGACTGCAGACTATGTAGTTCCAACTAGGTGACACTATAATGACTAGAGCTCTGGGCCTAGAGTTAGAAAGCCCTGAGTTCAAATTTGCCTCAGACATTTACTAACTGTGTGACCTTAGGCAAGTCACTTAACCTGTCTGCCTCAGTTTCCTCAACTGTTAAAATAAAAACAGATCAGTATATACCACACCTTGGGGGTGGAGTGTTACATCTACATTCCTCTTGGTCAAGGCCCTAAATGTACTAACTATTTTTGCATCACATTTTGGAAGTTGCATACACACACACACACACACACACACACACATACACATATATATATACCTACACATATCCACATCCATCTATATATAATATATTATTAATTATCAGGCAGCTTATAAGCATTTCGTTTATTAAGTAATTATTTCGTGCTAAATACTGTGAAATCTCAAAGGAATGGACCTTACTATGTGGTGGGCTTCAAGCAATGTGTCTAGGCATGGAATTCTAGTAGTAAAAATATATATTTATGAAAAGATAACAAAAGAGGATATTTGGTGCCTTCTGGTTTGCTCTCAGGATTATAATTTCATATTAAGTTGTAAGATCCCTGAAAGAAGCAGCTAAGGATTATCATTTCTGTTTCTGCATTGCCTCTAAGCAGAAGGCTTTATGCAGGATTCAGTGAATGAAGAAATAATGAATGGATGGTTGGATGCATGCTTGGGGATGTAGGAAAGGAATGGGACTTATTTTATTCAAACTCAGGTCAATAAATTCCTTTCAAATTCTATTTTTGCATTGTTAATACATTGAATAACTCCCGTAGAGAATAACTTGAAGAGACATAAGTCTTCACTGTTAGAGGGAGTTCCTTTCTGGAAATTCCTGGACCCAATGAAATCACGTCTTATTTTAAAAAAATAATCCCTAATCATAAGAAAATTGCAATTATTCATTTCAAACTGTAATATTTTGAATGTTTCCTGATTTTATCAGTATGGTTATTCTCTCTACCAACATAAATTTTAACTGCATTTCACTTACCTAGGATTGTTTGTAGGGTTTTGAATCACAGTATTTTATACATGGAAAAGCCAGTCAGTAAATAAATATTTATTAAGGACCTACTATGTGTCAGCATTGTGCAAAGTGCTGGGATAAAAATATGAAAGAGTCCCTGCCCTCACATTACAATCTAATGCAGAAAGATAGACTAAAAGACACAGAAATGTGGGGAGGTGGAAAAATTGAGGAGCCTGATGGCAAAATCCAAAGGAGTGTAGCCAAGAGAGAAATGAAGTCATATCTGGCTTCACTACAACACTCCTGAGAAGTATTCAGCCATCCATTGGTCAAAGCTTTCCAATGAAAGGGGACCCATGATAGCCAGAGATAACCCATTCCACTTTTGAATGGTTCTAAGGTTATGAAGTTTTCTTTACATTGAATCAAAACATCTTTCTCTGCCATTTACACAGTTGTTCTTAATTTTTCCTTCTTGGGTCAAGAAGGATGAGTTTAACCCTTCTTCTACATGACAAATACTTGAAGAAAACTCTGTGTCCCCTAAATATTTTCTCTAGGTTAGTGTGCAAAGTTTTTTTTTCAAAATTATCCTTGTGTAAGGTATTACCCCTTTCTGATTTCTACAATTGTATTAAGAGACAGGATCAGAAATAGATACAATAATGAGAAACACACTGAAACAAAACAGCCCCTCAGAGAAAGGACACAGAGTAAAAAATGGTTGAGATGCCAAGTTTCCCAGCATTTAATTTACATACAGCTTATATGAGGAGTATAAGGTTGCTATCTGGGAAATACAGATAACTAAAACTCTTTGGAGATCATAGGACAACTATATATTACCTAGTTGTGGTTTGATAAATATAAATACTGACTTTTTTTTAATTGAACAATATAGGTGAGCCGATTAACATAAGAAAACCTGCTTTAGAATTGTATGGCTGATCAAGACCATATCTGGGAGTGATAAGGCCTGAAATTGGTCAGAGAAGAGTTCCCAGCATGGTCTCAGCCATGACCTTAGAGCAGAGCTAGGTCTCAGTACAATCTTAGAGCCTACACTGCCACCTGCTGCTTGCAAGAGTGAATTAGAGCAAACATTTTTCTGTGAGAAGAATTGGAAAGAAAAAAAAAAAAAACTTTGGTGAGTTGATTTAAAGAAAAGTTTTGTGGATTGGAGGGGAAAAGTTCTGTGCATTTCCATAGATTGCCTTAAAGTTGGAAACTCCTCAGATGCCAACCAAGGCGGCAAATTTGGAAGAGCTCTGCAGTTCTAAGCTAAGGGTTATATTTTCCTCAAAGAGCCTAACACTGCGTGAACCATCCAAAAAGGGAATGTGACCAGAAGAAACCAGCAAAAAAGTGAAACTACTTCTTAGGCAAATGGAGGAGCCTAGAAGAGGAGTGTGCATATAATACTTAAAGGAGACAAATGGCATTAAGGCTGACAGTCCAAAGTTCTAAATTGATCAAGGGACATATGATTTACACTTAATGTGCCTACATGTTATGGTTTTCACTCACCCTCACAGACAGACACTTTGCACATTGGTGGGAGAGTATGCTCTAAGCTTATGGGTGGAATGTTATATTTTAGTTACTATTGCATTTCCTTATTTTTAGTACATGTTTCTGATCAAAAGATAAGGCTGTCATCTTAGCTGATTTATTGCATGGAAAGCACACCAGTGGGAGCTTAAAGAAATCAGATTCTTTTTTTTTTTTTTTTTTTTGGTGAGCCAATTAGGGTTAAGTGACTTGCCCAGGGTCACACAGCCAGTAGGTGATAAGTGTCTGAGGTTGGATTTGAACTCAGCTCCTCCTGACTGCAGGGCTGGTGCTCTATCCACTGCGCCACCTAGCTGCCCCTAAGAAATCAGATTCTTAAAGGATGATCATTCTCCAAAAAAAAGTTTTTAAGTGACCAATGAGCATATTCTGTCGCAGGAGAAAGTGGTTAGTTTCAAAATTTATTTAAAGAAGGTGAGGTCGTGAGAGTTCTTGGACTTGTCTAAACTTATGAAGGCAGTCATTAGAAAAGATAGATGATTAGCAAGTCCTTTTGGGGAGTATGGAGTAAGGCCAGTATTTCCCTGAGAGATTTCCATATCTTGAGATCATTTATCCATCCATTAAGACAAGCATAAATGACTTCTCAGTAAGTTTTAAAAAGCTTATCTTCACTGTTGTTGAAATCTCAAAATCTCCTAATATAATGCCAAGAAGCTGTACAGCTCCCCAAAGTATCAAATGGTAAAATGACACTGAAGTCTTAAATGTAGTATGTAACAAAATCCTAGAATAGATATTGGTCTTTTTCACCTGGGAGTATTTTCATGGTCAGGTTGACTTTTCTTGAAAAATAATAGTTTATAGGAGAAAAGTAGAGTCATTTCTATTAAAATGGACCACCATTACTGTGGAGTGAATTATAAACATTATTTGATTTCTTATTTTCTTCTCTCATATTTGATACTTCAGCAGAATATACAACTCTTGAATATATTCCCAAGCCCTAACCCCAAGATAATTCTCACATGGATACCCTTCATATTCTAACTAGCTAATTGCAGGAAATTTATTAACTTACACTTACTTCTTTTATAAATAATTATCATTTTTACATCACTTAATCCCATCTTACCATCATCAAAATATTTTTCTCCTACTTGTATTTTTCACTTAAGACATCTATATGTGCTTTATAACATAGAATTCTACACCTTTGACTTCAGTGCCATGGTAAGGATGTACATGGGAGCATATCAGATGTCCCTGATGCCATTGCAATAGCCTAAATATTACCATGCCAGTGAAATGACCCCATAGTTCTCTTCTATAACAGAAAATAATGGACTGTTGGCCAGCAGTGCCATTTTCATTAAAGAAAAAAACCTGAAGGATGATCATTTTCTGCCATAGAGAACAAGCATTGAAATCGGCTTCCCTTCTAAAGCTGGATACAGTATTTGGTTGATTTAGAGGAACTCTAAGAAATAATCATATTCACAGAATCTTGGAATTTTAAAAGATAAATAGGTGGACATCAAATACTCACAGAATTTCAGAACTGGAAGGAAACATAATATTTATTCAAAAATACCCATGAAAATATAATTCCTGTATAACATACCGAATAAATAGCTATTCAGTCTTTGTTTAAAATCCTCAAGGGAAAGTAAACTCACATCCAACCTGAATGCTTATTTTACTTTGGGTTAAGTCTAATTAAAAAGTTTTTCCTAATATTAAGCCAAAATAGGGTCACACAGCTAGTAAGTGTCAAGTGTCTGAGGCCAGATTTGAACTCAAGTCCTCCAGAATGTAGGGCCAGTGCTTTATCTACTGCACCACCTAGCTATTCCCCCAAATGTGTCTTCAGTTAGTATTTTCAGTTCAGTGGTAGAAACATGCTATTTGTTCTTGGAAAACTGATCATGTTACTTTTTCTTCATTTGAATATGGCAAAAAAATGTTTGAATACTAGTAGGGCAGAGAAGTTCTGAAATTGTTCATAAACCGACAACTAACTCTTTCAAGCTCAAATTTGGCATTTCACTAAGATCGAGATCCTTTATATATAATATTGCAACAAAATATATAGCCTTCCTAGTTAAGCCTTCTAAAGCCTTGTTTCCTTTCATTCTTTCCTCCTTCCTTCCTTTTTCTTTCCTTTCTTTCCTTTTCTTTTCCTTCCTTCCTTTTTCCTTCCTTCTTCCCTTCTTTTCTTCCTTCCTTTTTTCCCTTCCTCCCTCTCTCTAAGTCTCATTTTTTACATCAACTCTACATGAAAATAAAAGCTTAACCTACTTTACAAGGTTAATAAAATAAAAAAATATATTTTACAAACTTTAAAACTGTAAAACAAGACATATCAGATATTAGAATTGAGTAACAAAATATTAAAATTATTGGTGTCCCTCATGAATCTTAATAGATGGTGTAATAAAGTCCATCATAACATTCAAGGATTTTATCATTAATTCTGTTCACGTTCTCACTGCAAGAAGTTGGAGGAGTATTAAGAATTCAGCCTTTTTCTATCATGAAAAAATAATAATTGTTAAAGTTTTCATTCAATATCAATCAATCATACTTTGCCATCATGAAACAATTTGGGGCTTCAGCTGCTTAAAGGTATAGATTCACAAATGGCTGAAATCATATGAAGAAGAAAGGCAGGGAAAGGTGGGAAGAGACCTGTTTTGAAGAGGATGAGTATGTGGTCACACCCAAAGATGCTTTTTGAGCCAGAGTTCTCAGTACTACAATGTGTAGAGTTCATGGTAAGGCAGAAAAACTTACAGGTGAAAAGATTGTATAACCATTTAGCAAAACTCCTATTTATAATTTTGTGGATTTTTTTCTATTCAGCCAATAAATGTTCAGATACATTGTTCCCTAATGTAATTTGGAATTTAAGAATTTGTATATTTGACCCTCATATAAGTGTAGAACAATTTAATAGGAAAAACATGCCATTGGGAGGAAGAGGAGCTGTTATTTTGTTTTAACTTCTCAATGACCTTTGCTCAGTCCCTTAATTTTATATGAAAACCAAAAGTAGATGATCCCTAAGTTCTTTTCTTTTTTTCCATAAAAGTATTTTACATGTTACATGTAGAGATAATTTTCAACATTTGATTTTATAAGATTTCTAGTTTCAAATTTTTCTCCCTCCCTCTCCTACCTCCCCCCTCCCCAGGAAAGCAAGCAAACTGATATAGGTTATATATGTATGATCACATAAAACACATTTCTGCATTAGTCATGCTGTGAAAAAAGGATCAGAGCAGAAAGGAAAAACAAACAACAACAACAAAAAATAGAAATAACATGGTTCAATCGGCAAATAGATTCCATAGTTCTTTTTTTTTTTCTGGATTTGGAGAGCATTTTCCATCAACTGTCCTTTGGAACTATCTTGGACCACTGTATTGCTAAGAAGAGTCAAGTCTATCACAGTTGATCAACACATAATGTTATTGATAGTGTGTACAATTTTCCTCTTGTTCTGCTCATCTCACTCAGCATCAGTTCATGTAAGGTTTCCAGGTTTCTCTGAAATCTGCCTGCTCATCGTTTCTTACAGGACAATAGTATTCCATTATATTTATATACCACAACTTGTTCAGCCATTCCCCAGTTGATGGGCATCCCTTCAATTTTGAATTACTTGCCACCACAAAAAGAGCAGCTTTAAATATTTTTGTACATGTGGGTCTTTTTCCCTTTTTTATGATCGCTTTGGGAAAAAAGACCTAATACTGGTATTGCTGGGTCAAAGAGTATGCAAACTTTATAGTGCTTTGGGCATAGTTCCAAATTGCTCTCCAGAATGGTTGGATCAGTTCACAGCTCCACCAACAATGCATTAGTGTCTTAAGTTCTCTTCTTATTTATATTTGTATGTTCTGATTCTGTAATAATTTTCCAAACTCCTTAGAACAAATTTTCCCCTCCACTTTGGGGGAATTGCAAAGGGAAATGGTTAGTTATCATCACAAAATTATAGAGCTAAAAGGTACCTTAGAGGAGATCACCCACTCCAATATTTTTAGTCATCCATTTTCATTCTATCCTCACCTTCTTCCATTCCTTTTTATCATACTTCTCTTAAACTTGGAATAGATTTTCTATCCCCTTTGCTGACAGTTGTTCACTTCTTCACTTATGGTCTATTTTGGGCACCACTTCTTCCATGAGGCATTTCCTCATTCCCCCAACCTACACTGTATGAAAATAATCTCCTCCTCCACCAAATTCTACTTTGATTTCTCCTTTGCACTTTTCTCACTCTTTCTATTTTCATAATCATATAAATAAAACTTTTATCTGAACCTATCTCTTTATCAAAGTTAGATTTGGGTGACTTCCCTGACTGATTTTCCTCACCTATATTATATGTGAACTCAGACACTCTTCCTAAGTGTTACCATCAGGTCTCATGAAAAGTACTGAAGTTCATGAGCAAAAAGAAAACTATCCACTAGTGAACAAACTTCCACGTTGAAAGTTATACAAGCTGAGGATACTATTCCAAGGAAATATTCAAAAGTTGTAGTTCTTAAAGATTAAACTTCAATAATGGTTTGAGATAAGGCAACAGGTGTAGATATGTATAATTTAAGCATCTCAAGACTCATTCAAACCCATAATGATATAGAATAAGCAGTGATGCTTAAAAAGACATGTAGTTCAGAATTTTTAAAAACAAATTCCAAAACTTGATAAAATGCTGCTATGAAAGAACCTAATTAATTTTCAGAAGAAAAGAAATACCCACAGAATGACCTAGCAATTAGTGGGGTTCTTATTGCTTCCTTAGTTATTTCTCTTCAAAAAGTATTTTAGTCTGGGGGCAGCTAGGTGGCACAGTGGATAAAGCACTGGCCCTAGATTCAGGAGGACCTGAGTTCAAACCTGGCCTCAGACACTTGACACTTACTAGCTGTGTGACCCTGGGCAAGTCACTTAACCCTCATTGTCCCACCAAAAAAACAAAAACAACAACAAAAGTAGTTCAGTCTTCTTTAAAAAAAAAACAAACAACTGCTGGAGACAGTTAGATAATACAGTGGATAAAGCACCGGCCCTGGATTCAGAAGGACCTGAGTTCAAATATGGCCTCAGACATTTGGCACTGACTAGCTGTGTGACCCTGGGCAAGTCACTTAACCCTCATGGCCCAGCAAAAAAACCCCAAAAACCCCAAAACCAAAATTGCTAACTATTGCCATGAAGAATAAATGCTTGCCATGTCATAGGTAAGATAATATAAAAATTGACATACTGAATATTGGACAAAAGTAATTTTAAATGATACAACTTGCTTTTTATTCAAGGCTATGCCAAAACCATTGTCAGAAAAATACAGGTGAGCCTGTCTTCATTAGACTGTAAAAAACACTCTCCAAACCCTGGAAAAAGGAATTAAAGGCTTGGTAAGTTAAAATGGTGACAGGGAAGATCAAAATACAAATGCCAAAGAAGACTACAAGGTCAAAACTGTTACATCCCAAAGCTTCAAAGAAAAATGTGAATTGGTCTCAGGCCCCAAAAGAATTTTTTGAAGAACTCAAATTTTAAAAATAATTAAATAAAAGAGATAGAGGAAATAATGGAAAGAGAAATGAGAGTGATGAAGGAAACTCGTGAAAAGAGAATCAAAAGCTTGGTTAAGGAGACACAAAAATACTGAAGAAAGCAACACCTTAAAAACCAAAATAGGCCAAATGGCAAAATGGGCACAAAAATTCATTGAAGAAGAGAACTTCTTTGCCATATGGCAAAATATATGAAAAAATTACTGGACAACAACATAAAAGGCAGAATTGACCATGTGGAAAAAGATATCAAATATTAATGAAGAGAACAACTTAAAAAGCAGAATTTGCCACATGCAAAAAGGTACGCAAAAATTTATTGAAGAAGTCCTTGAAAATAAAAATTGGTAAAATGGAAAAAAAGAGATACAAAAGCTAACTGGAGAAAATAATTCCTTAAAAATTAGAAGTGGACAATTGGAAGCTACTAATTCCATGAGATCAAGAAAAAACAAAACAAAATCAAAAGAATGAAAAATGGAAGAAAATGTGAAATCTCATTGGATAAACAACTAACATGGAAAAAAGATCTAGGAGAGGTAACTAAAGCATTACTGGATTATCTAAAAGCAATTATACAAAAAGAGCCAAGACATCATCTTTCAAGATATCATTTTTAAAAACTGCTCTTCTATTCTAGAACCAGAGGTTAAATTAGACATTAAAATAATCCACTGGTCACATTCTAAAAGAGATCCCCAAATAAAAACTACCAGGAATATTATGTTCAAATTATTGAGCTCCCAGATCAAGAAGAAAATATTGCAAGCAGCCAGAAAGAAACAATTCAAATATTATCGAACTACAGTCAGGATAACACAGGATTTAGCAGCTTCTACATTAAAGGATCAGAGGACATGGGATACAATTCCAGAGGGCAAAAGATCTAGGATTATAACCAAGAATTACCTATGCAGCAAAACCGAGTATAATTCTTCAGGGGATAAAAATGGATACTGAAATAAAGAACTTTCAAGGATTCTTGATGAGAATACCAGAACTGAATAGAAAATTTGACAAGACTGTAGAGAAGCATGAAAAGGTAAACAGGAAAGAGAAATCTTAAGAGATTCAATTAGGCAAAACTATTTGTATTCTTACATGGGAAGATGATACTTGTAACTCCTTAGAACTTTATTATTATTGGGGCAGTTAGAAGGAATATACGGAGACACAGGACACAGGTGTGAGTTGACTAGGATGGGATGACATCCAAAGAAAAATAAAAAGAAAGGATGAGAAAGAGGAATGCACTGTGAGAAGGATAAGGGAGAGGTAGAGTGGGATAAATTATCTCTCATAAAGCAGGTGTAAAAGCTTTTACTTTGGAGGAGAAGATGGGGGATATGGAGACGGGGTGAGGTTGGAGCACTTAGACCTTACTCTCATCCGAATTGGCTCCAAGAGGGAATAATATACATAGTTACAGTATAGAAATCTACCTTACCAAACAGGAAAGCATAAGAATAAGAGGGAAAGAGAAGGGGAAGGGGGGCTGGTAAAAAGGAAGGTAGATTGGGGAAAGTGATGGTCAGAAGAAAAATATTTTTGAGGATGGAGAGAGTGAAAGGAGAGAGAATATGATCAATATGAGAAAATAGGATGGAGAGAAATATGCAGAAATCATAACAGTGAAAATATTTTTAGTGGGTTCACTTGATAAGGCCTCATTTCTCAAATATATAGAGAACTGAGTCAATTTATGTCATCACCCATTTGATAAATGGTCAAAGGATGGGATTGGCAGTTTTAAGATGAAGTAATCAAAGTTATTTATAGTCATATAAAAATGCTCTAAATTACTATTTTTGAGGCAATTGGGGTTAAGTGATTTGCCCAAAGTCACACGGCTAGCTAAGTGTCAAGTGTCTGAGGCCAGATTTGAACTCAGGTCCTCTTGAATCCAGGACTAGTGCTCTATCCACTGCACCACCTAGCTGCCCCTTAAATTTCTATTGAATAGTGAAATTCACATTAAAACAACTCTGAGATATCACCCCATACCAATCGGGTTTACTAATATGATAGAAAAGGGAAATCACAAGTTTTGGAAAGAATGTAAGAAAATTTATTCACTAGTGCACTGTTGGTGGTAGAGTTGTGAACTCATTCATACATTCTGGAGAGTTACTTGGAACTATTCCCAAAGGCCTATAAAACCAAGCTTACCCTCTGACCCAGCAATACTACTACTATGTCTGTGTCCCAAAGAGGTTAAAAAAAAAAAAGAAAAGGATTCATATGTTAAAAAATAATTATAGTAGCTCATTTTGTAGTGGAAAAGAGTTGAAAATTGAAGGAAAATCCATCAATTGAGGAATGAATGAACAAGTTCTGGTATAAGATTTTGATGGAATACTATTGTGCTATAAGAAATGATGACCAGGATGTTTTCAGAAAGACCTGGAAAGACTTAGATGAACTGGTACCGAGTGAGGTGATAGAACCATGAGAACATTGTGCACAGTAACAGCAATAGTGTATAATGATCCGCTGTGAATGTCTTAGTTATTCTCAGCCATACAATGATCCAAGACGATTCTGAAGGATTTAAGATGAAAAATCCTCTCCACCTCCAGAGAAGGAAATGATGGAATCTGAAGCAAATTGAAGCAAAATTTTTATACTTTATTTTTATGGTTTCTTCGTTTTGGTCTTTTTTTTCCATAAGATGGCTAACATGGAAATATGTTTTATCAGACTGCACATGTATAACCTATATCAAATTGTCTGCCTTCTCAATGAGGGATCAGGGGAAGGAGAGAGAGAGGATTAGAATTTGGAACTCAAAGGATTTCAAACCAAATTTTAGCAATTGTTTTTACATGTAATTGGGAAAAATAAAACATTAAATTTAAAAAAATGAAAAAATCTATAGTCTACAATCAGGGTTAGACTTGGGAAAATGGGCTATTTCAATAAATGTACACTTAATAACCAGCCTGATAAAAATGTACTTTCAGAATGAATGATTGTCCTAAAAATCACAAAATCTTTTTAACTCAGTTGCCAAATTATGCAAAACAATTGAATGAATTGAATTATTTAATTGTTTATTAAAATTGTATCTAAAGATATAAAATTGTAAGTTTTATCACAATTTGTTATAACAAAGACTACCCTGCCTCCTGTCTGAAGACCCACTAGGTTACACTTCACCCTTTTCCCAAGGTTCTCCATGGGGTTTTGTGTCTAGGTTCTCTACAAATGGTTCCAGTCCCAAATGATGTTCCCTCAATTTTAGCAGGTTGTCTCCTGTATCCTAGTTCCATTTAGCCTCTAATAATCAGATAAACTTTTACAAGGAAATATTCAAAGACATTATCATGTCATACAAACTTACTCTGCTAACAGGTAGGTGGCTTAATACCCCTACCTTTGTACTACTTTGGTCTCTGGGGAGGGGAAAAGCATGTGGTTCAAAGTTATAGGGCATAGTTCCAGTTGTAAGTCAAAAATTTCACTTGGCCTTGAATGCCAGGAACCCTGACTTCTTTAGGCTTCCCTGACAGGCTGGCTGACTATAACATGCTGCCTACAACTTTGGCTTCAAGGTTGCCCTAGTTAAAATTCCCAGGCCTGGAGGGGATGACCGCTGAGAAAAACTGAGAAAAACAAATGGAACATAACAGAAACACATACACATGAGCCCATTTTATAGACCTGGGGTAAAAGATGGAGCATGGGAAGAAAGGACTTCCTTTCTAACCAGGTCAATTCATGGCATCCGTGCTGTAAGTAAAACGGGATCTTCAACCCCTGGCTAAGCAAAGAAAAGAGTGCATCAACAGCATTTAAAAAGTATAGCAGAAAGAATGGTGGAAAGAGAGTGTCCAGCTCAGTCTCTCCAATTTTAAAGACCCAGCCAGACAATCCAACAGGCCAACCATACCCACATGGAAGAGGATACAGATGCCTACATATTAAACAATTTGGACATGTTCTAACGGTCCCTCAAAAGTTCCTCCACATTAGGCAAAAGTGGCATACCCAGACAAGCCCAGGCTGCACAATAAATTTGATTATTTTACATAGTCCAAATTAATTTGCACACCACATATAGTGCTGTATTCCAATGAATAGAAAATAGGCATTGGTATTTTACCATAAAAATCTGACAGTTCTTTTTAGTAAGTATAATGGATATCATTAAAATAAAATTTGGTTGAGTGCAATTTAGTAAGCAGTTTTAAGTCCCTACTTTGTGAAGGAATTTAGGTTAGGCTCTTGGGGATACAAAGTTTAGATTATACATAGCCTCCACCTTCAGGCAGCTTACAATGCAATTGATGGATATGAGACATAGATAGCTATAATACAAAAATAGTACCTGATAAGTATCCATGCCAAAAATATGCTGTGTTAGATTGGCAAAGGGGGAAAGTCCTTAGAATCAAGGATGGCTTCATGAAGAAAGTGACCAAGTTGTGAATATTACTAAAGTATTAGCAATCATGGGAAGTAGTAGTCTGGTCCCATTTCTTGAAAACAGTGAGCTGGAAAATTGACAGGGGATATAGAGAACTGTAGAAACACATTAAAGTTTCAGATTTTTAAAGTGCAATGTGTACATGTTATTTTATGCTGGTAATATAGAACCATAATGGAAATGGCAAATACTAGTATCCATTGCCATCAGTGCAAATGGCTTGAGGCTTGCTTGTTAACAGAGTATCCATGGGAGCAATTTAGGTTTTGAAAACATGTCTCCAAGGTCATAATGCTCTGTGCACTGACAAATGAATTTCCCCCTCACAATCTGCTATTCAGAGTTTAGGCCAGAAAAACAGGCCTCATGAAATGTTTCATGAAGCTGACTCAGCTTGGGGGACCCATATAGCTAGTCATTTTCTTTAGGTCTTTTTTTTCTAATTTTTTTCCCTTAAGAAGCTTCATTTCCTAAATATCTCACAATCCCACTATCCTGTAGGGTCTGTCTGTAATGCACCACAAGGTAAAGTCTTTCTTTGCCTTTTATTTTCCTTTGCCCAGTTTCCAACAGTGGTGACTTCTAAAATAAGCTAGTAGGTTTGTCATTTAGCTCAAGCACACATGAAAATAAAATCATTCTTTTTTTTTTAAATGATGCTGATAGGCTCCCCTTCTTTTTTTTTTTTAATTTAAGAACATAATAGTGGAGGCCCTACTTGACCTTTACCTCAATTCATAATAGGGTACAACTTCCCTCTAAGTTTGGTTATCTAGCTGGGAATGAAAGGCCATATTCTACTGTTTGAAAAAAAGAACAATTTTCACCCTCCTGGTGGAAGCACAGCCTGAGGCCTCAAGTCAAATGGATCACCAGGATATCTCTCCACTTTTGGAGTCAATAAATATGAAGGGTCAGTGTGTATGCCTCTGTACTGCAACTTGGAGATAAGCTAGGGTAAAGTACATTCAAATGTTCACCTCCTGAATGGACCTACAGACTTGTCATCATGCTAAATAACTGTCCTATGTATAAACTGACATTCTGGCTTGCCAGTTAGCCTCTTGTGAGTTTAGTGTGTGTGAATCAATTCCCTAGTGCCTTATTAAAAACCCTAGGTAAACTGAACCAAGGTTTTCTGAACCTGCCATGCTAAAGGCCAGCCACTGGAATGTAGTGATCCAGTCCTAAGAAGCCATTCCTAAAAATAGTTATCTGCTTTCCTAGCCATCTTAATGACAACCACCACAAATGGCTAGTGAATTTCATTAGTAGACCAGTCTGAGTCGATTCCTCATACACCCCATTCTTATTCAAAGACCCAGTGGTAGTCACTCAGATGTTATGAGTCTATAAAAAAAGCAATCCCATATGTGGTGTCAAGTTTAGAAAGGTCCTTTTCTGTCTAATGAAAAAGTGTCTCAGCACAACAAACAGGACATATGGCTGAGTTCAGAAAGGGAAGTCCAATTTTGAGAGTCAGTAGGAACGTGTACAAAATAAAATTTAAAAAATATATATTATAGCCCTTTTAGGGAATCTATTTATATTGGACATTTTTTTAAGTCTACTTAGAGCACACAGCCAGAGTTTAGAGCACAATAAAGATGATTAAGGAAAGGAAAAGTCATGGGGTCTTTCTGAATATGGTTAAATTGGAATTTCATAAACTTTGGGGTCTGGAATGACCCTTTTAAAATTTTTCTTTCTCAACAATTCAACACATTTGGTTAGCATCTACTGTACACAGAGTACCGTTCTAGGTGCTGGCACAAAACAATGAAATTAAACTAGCCACTCAAGTCAAGAATTTTGCTTTGGGCAGAGACCATGTAGAGAGATAATCATAGGAATTTAGATTTAGAGCCAGAAGGGGGCTTAAGGGCTAGCTAGACCAAGACTTTTATTCTACATTTGAGGAAATTGAGGTCCAGGGGTAGGAAGTGAAACAGCAAGGAAAACTGAGGAAGAGTGAGGACGCAATGTTTCCCAGACAAGTCGAGTCACCACCACCACCACCACTACCACCTTGACTACAATATCCCCTCAGATTCTGATGGAGACAGCCTAAGACTCTGGACCCAAATGCTTTTAGAACAGCAGTACTTTCAGCCCAGGGTCTAAAGGTAGGATATCAGAAAGTGATATGATTTTATTATTGGAGATGGCATTAAAGAATAAGGTTCCCTGCTATATCTAAGAATAAGTGGACATTGCCATCTAACTTGAATCTGAAACCTGTCATATGTGTTGACTTCCCATTAGAATGTGTGTTTTTGAGATGAGAGAATGGCTTACTTGTCTGTTTATATTTCCAGTGCTTTGCACGTAGTAAGTGATTAACAAGTATTTTATTCATTCATTCATTCATTCATTCATTCATTCATTCACTCATTCATTCTTCAAAACCAAATGGTTAGCACATGTCAGGATTAGGATTTGAATCAGAATCCTCTGACTCCAAATATAGAGTTTTCTCTACTATACTCCCCTCCATTTGTGATAGTCTGAGATTTGATAATATTTCCTATATCCAGAGTCATTGCATTTTTGTTGTTCTTGTGGACTTTTGACATCAGCGCATGTAATGCAGATAAAAAATTCATCTCATCTGTAACTTACAATCTTCACAAGTTGTCTGGCTACCTAACACAATAAGAGAATTGTCCAGTATCAAGCCACTACATATCAGTCAAGACTTGAAGGTCCAGAGGTTATCCACATTCTGAGACCTCTCTCTATCCATTCCCATGCTGCTTCATCAAAGAATATAAACTTAAGGAGAAGGGGAGCATTGGAAACTGGGACAATCAGAGAAAGCTTCATGAAGATGTCTTAACTGATTTGAACCTTGAAGGAATATAAGAATTCTGAAAACCAGAGGTGAGGAAGGAAGAGGCCCCAGGCTTGGAGTGTGACATTGTGTTTCTGAATTACGGATGGAACTCAACATATGAGGAAAAACTACTTGTCTGTTTTGCTTAAATTTAGAGTTTGCAGAGAGGAGTAATATGAAAAGTCTCCAAAGGCAAGAAAGCTCTATTGTGGAGGGCTTTGGATATCAGATTAAGGAGCATGTATTTTATCCTAAAAGCAATAGGGAGACATGAAAGGATTTGCAATAAGCTGTTTTTGTTAGCTGAGGTCGTTTCTGGATTCTTCTGGCAGTGTTGTTGTAGTAAGTATAGTACATCACTTAAGCTAGGGGTTCTTAACCTCTTTTGTGTCATGGACTCCTCAGGCAGTCTTGTGAAGCCTGGGCTCCTTGTTAGAATATTGCTTTTAGCTGCATAACGAAAATGCAAAGGATCTCCAAGGGAACCAATTATATTGAAATGCATTTATCAAAATAGTTTTGAAAAACAATTCAGGGGCAGCTAGATGGCGCAGTGGTTAAAGCACCGGCCCTGGATTCAGGAGTACCTGAGTTCAAATCCGGCCTCAGACACTTGACACTTACTAGCTGTGTGACCCTGGGCAAGTCACTTAACCCCCATTGCCTGCAAAAAAAAAAAAAAAAAAAGAAAAACAATTCAGAAACACCAAGTAAAGGACTCCAGAATAAACCTCTGCAATGATAAGCGATGCCAATGTCAACATTTATAGCACTATCTCTTTCTCATATTTCAGCAGCAGAGTAACCTTGTCATATCTGTGAAGTACAGATTTGATAGGTGAGCTACTGAAAGTGGGTGAAGGAAGAAGACCTGAAGGAGGGTGACACCAGCAGGAGAAGAGAGCACAGAATGGCTATAAGAGAGACTGTAGAAGTAGGATTGACAGGACCTAGGAACTGATCAAAAATGAGGGAGAAAGGAAACAATTTAACAGAATTCTAAGGCTAGAAACCTGAGTAACTAGAAGGATGGTGTTGAGATCTATACAAGATATCCATGGAGATGCAATTCAACAGGTGGTTGTTGGTGCAGAACTGGAGTTTGTGAAAGAAATTACATATGGCATATAGATTCGTTAGTAGATGTGTGTTAGTAGATGTGTTTTTGAATTGAGGCATGCATATCTAACATGGAGGTATCTCCAAGAGGGTTTGCCTGGGCACGCTCAGATCTCACTTCATCTTCTACCAAGTAGGTATGGGTAACCTGATAGTTGTTTTCCTTTTTGTCTCTAACGTCTTTTTCTTGATTAGACACTCTTTCCTACACAAACTTTCCTACTGTCCAGAGGGTGAAATTTGCAGTTCATTCGCAATGTGTTTGTTGCCATAAACTGAACTGGAGAGAGGGAGAGCACTTCCTCCCTTTGCTCCCTCTTTAAATCAGGCTCCAAGAAATGAGCTGGGGTATTTGTCTTATTCTACGTTATTGGTTCTTCTCAGTTTTAGGTATGAGTAGAAATCTCCACTAGATTTCTTACAGGAGTTCAAGCCCTGGTGACTCTGAAGTCAGTATTTGTGCAGTCAGCCAGCCTAGCAGAGAAGCACAGAGAAGACAGGGTGCTAGAACTTGAGTTTGAGGATACCTCTGGAATTGGACTGGGACTGTGTACTATAGGAACCAAGCAAAGCTATGAATCTAATCCCCTTTCCCTCCTCAGAGGCTAAAGTGATACAAAGGGTAGGGGAAAATTGTGCCTCCTACAGATTGGGTGGAGGGCAAGTTTCTATATTTATCATTATCCTTCTTAAATGTTCTTTTGTAAAAGCTAACCTGTGTTAGTGACTAAATCTATAATTACCTTCCATTTACACCATATCCTAACTATTCCTGTCTTCTCATTGAACTTACTGAGTATTAATGCCAATGTTGACCTAATTTGAAGGTCTCATCACATTCTATTTAAAATTTTTCTATTCCTTTATTTTTGTATAATAAAAAGAGAAGAGAAGAGCCTTGAGAGACACACTCATGCTTCTATTCTAGAGATTAGAAAGTATATTGTTATCTATCAAAGGAAAATGAGAAAAAAACAGCCAGGAGCAACATCAAGAGAAAGCAGTCACTGTAGTCAACAGAAAAGAAAGCATATAAGAATTGAAGACTGCCAATTGTGTCAAAAAAAATAAACCTCAGAATGCTTAGATTTAAACTTTCATTGTCTCTCTTCTTTTATCTCCAATTGTCCTTCAGATATAAGAAGTCTAGTATTGTCAAAAGGATGAACTCAACGTCTTTTCTACACACCCCACTAACTTACCTTTATACTTTGCACCACAATTTTCTTATTCTAACATTTAAAAATTTTACCCCAATATTTCTCTCACAAATAAATCCATAAATGAGTTCCAGCACTAGAATCATCTCAGATCCCTACTTGCTTTCCCAGTTCCTAGCCACCAGGAATTCAATTACTTCAATTCCAAATACAATGTTATTTACCACTAGGGTGTCTATATTGTTCTTTCATGACCTTATGTGTGTATATACCCTCCAAAAGTTGATTATAAAACAAACAGATAAATCAATAATAAGGTAATCTGAGTTAGTTTGTAATTATACTCCAAAATAGAAAGAATGTATGGAAATAGATTGACAATGAATAAAGAAAGTTAATTACTGTCAGAAGAAAAAGTTTCCAGAGAAGGGAGAGATGGGATAAAATTACAAGTTTAGTTTTACTGTGAAATGAGTAAAGAGGAATTTAAAGATGCGGAGCAAAATTGATATAGGCCATTGCTATGTCACCATCATTCCCTCATTTAACAAACATTTTAAATTACCTACCAGGTGCAATATTCTGTATTGTACTCTAAGAATAGAAAATTAGAGGTGGGTTAACCCTCTGAGAGTTAGGAAGGGAAGAGGTGAAAAGTGTTATAAAAGCTTAGAATAATCACTATCAAGAATATAGTGGGGAGTTCAACAAGAATGAATAAAAGTATTTACTTAATATCAGGGGCATATTTTGATGCCATATCACAGTGTGGAAGTGACTCTTGGCTCTAAAAGGCTATGCCAAAGGAATGTAAGTTTTAGCAGCTTGCACAACCTGGAAGGGATTCCAGTAAAATCTGAGTGACAAATTGAAACTTCTCTCCAAGGAAGTACACAAAAGCTCATATGGCCAGCAGATTGGTCAATAGGTAATAAATCCCTTGGCTAAGGCAAAGAATGTGAAAAAATGACTTTTATCTTCTTAAAATCTTTTCAAAGGACAGTGGTAGAAAGTGCTAAGAGTCACCAATTATTTAGCTTGTTTATAAACATTAACTGTTGGAACTTTAAAAGTGAGATTTGTGTCTAGTGGTGAACAAGTTGACTAACTGTAAGTTATACACCAAAATTGTTTGTGGAGATTGAAGAAAAGAAGAACTTGACAAGATTATGAAAAAAACCAAAGCCAATATCATTTTATTTTATTTTTACTCACTGATGGAAGCATGAAGGATGACATAGAAAAACTTGATTAAATTTTTTTGAAAAGTTGGATCAATTTATAATTGTGTGAAAAAATGCTCTAAATCATTATTGTTTGGAGAAATACAAATTAGATCAAACTGGAGATATCATTTTACACCTATCAGATTGGCTAAAATGATTGAAGGGGAAAGCAACAAATGTTGGAGGGAATGTGGAAAAATTGGGACATAAATTTACTGTTGGTGGAACTGCGAAATGATCCAACCAATTAATTACTACTGCAAGAAGAACAAAATAGACCAGAAATCAACTTAGTCATCAAACATTTGACTTTCTTGCCAAATAGAGATAGCTTCCAAAGGCAATTTTGGGTAAAAATACAAGCTTGTCTGTAAAAATCTAAAGAAAATGGAAGATGAGCAGTTATAAATACTAATTTCTTATAAAGCAGACAGAAGTAGTGGAAGATAAAACAAGTTTAGTTAATTTGGCAAGATACCAACCAAGGAAGTCATCTCAAGGCCATCCAAGGATAAACATATAAAAGTACTACAAATAGAACAAAAATTTAAAAGGATGAAGAAATATCAAACTGGGTTTTTTTTTTTGTTTTTTAATGTTTTTTTTTTTTCCATCAAGGCTAGTAGAATCACGATACTTGAATCCTAATATTAGACACTGCTCTGCCTACAGAAGGACTTGAATTGGTACTGAAGAGACCAAAGATGGGGAAAAGCAACTGAATTTGATAAAAATGTGGATAGTAAAGCTGCACAAAAGCAATACAAATATGAATTTACTGAGGACCTGATATATGAGGTATCTGAAAAAGTGAGTGATAAAGGCATGGAAAAAGTCTGTAACCTCATTAATAACCTAAAAAAGGTGCTAAGAGAATATTGATGACTATGAAACCCTATGCCTACTGTCCCGTTTATACTATTTTTAAGTGATATCTATACATGACTCAAATCAAGAGTATCCTTGTTCAGAGTATTTGTAGGGAACAGCAGAAAATGTAACAACAGAAAGAATCTAATTAGGTAACTCTATAATAAATGTCAGGTGGAGGCATGAAACCACGAGCATGCCTGATTGCTGAAATATTTGTCAGTGTTATAGAGTTGATATCAGGGCAGTGTTTCAGGAGGGATTCCATGAGGATGGTAAAATCTTTCTCTTTGTATTTGCTTCTCTTCGCGAATGACATTATGTTGATTGCATCACATCCCCAAGATCTTGAAGGCTTCTTGAAGACATTCATGTTTCACTCAAAGGAGTTTGACCAAGTCCTATCCAAATAGGTGAAGAATGTCTGTTTTCCGGATTTCATTATACATCTGAATGGATAACCTGTGGAGTAGGAGTCTTAACCTATGGTCCTATGAACTTTAAAAAAAATGATAAAGTCTTAATATGCTTTGCTTTTAGTTGTAAGTTTGTAGGTTTTAGCTATGATTTTAAAAGATTATTCTGAAAAGGGGTTTATATGGTTCTACCAGGCTGCCAAAGGAGGCCTTGGAATATAACCAGGTGAGAGTTCCTTTAAAGATCTGGAACATAGTGCGGATAGACAGTGAGCCAAGCCAAGAGTTGAAAAGAGAAGGAAAAATGTCTCAATTGCTTCTAGGAAATTACAAAGTATGTTTACCCTGGCCCTAAATATCCCATAACTGCAAAATCTAATCTTTTAATATAAAAATGTTGCTGGAATTGCTATGTGGCTAAAAGTAATGTTATAGTACTGCCTCTGAAGAACTAGAGATGACCATCACATTTGAGGGTAATTATAATGTCACATAGTGGGTATGAAAACAGTATACAACCAATTAAACATCAAGGTAGTGTAAAGAACAGGAGTAAAGTGTATCATTAAAGAATTGACAGAAAGAGAAGATGGACTAATTGCATGGCAATATTAAGGAGAGAACAGTTGTATGGCTAGAGTGTCATTGGCATCACGATCACATCAGGGTGGAGACCTTATGGTGAACATTCATGAGGAACATGGATAAGACCTGAAATCGGATTAGCAAGAATAGATGGTTGTAATTTGCATCATTGGAAAGAACTCTTCACCTTCTGGAAATCATATTCAGAATGCAGGAAATAGTTCTGAACAAAAGTCATAAGTAGACAAAATTTTGATTGGGTGCCATTTACTCCTTAATAGTCAATCATATACCTTATTAATTTTCAGGAACCTTAATTGTATAGATGAAATAGAACTGGATTTAGAATCAATGGGCCTGTGCTTGAATTACACCATTGTTACTTATTACCTGTGTGACCTTGAACACATTTATTGCCGTTCCTTCTTGCAATTTTGGAATTTGTTTATTCTACAAAGAATCAGTAAGACTATCTATGTGCAAAGCACTGGATCCTTGTTGTGTGTGGCTAGTTTGCAAAAATGAAAGAATAAGGCTTACCTTATGACACCCAGGGGCTAGGTCATAAAGTCCCTTCCAATTCTGAGATTCTGAAATTATCAAGTTTCACTGAATTTAAAGCCCCCCCCCAAAGTGATGTTCATGGTGGGATTTATGGACCATGTATTAGGCAAGGAGAATGTGATGGTAAACTAGTGAAGAAAACATCTTTAGACAAGTCAAGCTTCAAATTCTCCATTGAACTATACAAACTACTAGACCTAAAAATTGAGACAGCACTCCAAAACGTGTGTGTGAATGCTTTACAGGGCAGAGGGCAGTAAGGGCAAAGCATTAAGCAGGACTACAAGTAAAATTAAGGACAAGAAAGACATGTTTTGCTCTTACTTTTCAAGCTCTCTTAGTTCTCTGTATGCCTCAGGGATCACAGAGAGTTTAGCATGAAGATGCCAGTTTCACTAAAAAAAATCCTCTGAATTCACCTTACAATATTTTGGGGTGCCCAAAGACAGAACTTCTCACTCAAAGATTTAATGAAGCCAAGACTGCCTCTACCATTGTGAAGTTTTAATATACTATTCTGGATTCTTGCTTCGAATGCAATAATAGTACTTGCCTCTGGAAGAAGGCACTAGGGAAAAGGACCAAAAATGATTGGCTGGTTTGCAAATTATAGCATATTATGCTTTTTGAGTTTAATAATGACCATGTGAAGCTTCGCAGGAAAACTCCCCTTGGCCCAATAAACACTTGTTGCTTGATGAGTGACTTTCAGAATAGCCATCCTTCGCTTATTTTTCCCCATTAGCAAATATATCAATTTTCTATAACTCCTTTTAAAGTGAACTGATAATAACAATCTTAACAGTCCTCAATTTTCTTTGTGTTTCCAGCTCATTGACTATATTGCTATACCTTCATGATGTTGACCAATGAGGAGCTCAGCAATGCTCAACAGTAAAGAATCCACATATTGATCACATGTATGCACAAAGGACTATCCTTCCTGCCACCCAACTTGGACACTTTTTCCCAAAAAATAATTCTTTTCAATTGGGAGAGCACCTCCTAAGATGTGATCTGAATAAAGTCTGTCTTTACCTTGAGATCATTACAAATCAAGCTGACGTCTGCCATTTATTAGGTGTCAGGCAGGGTATCTCACATCAAAGTTCCACTCTAAGATATTAATAAGAAGCATCAACAGTCTGAGTAGCATGAATAAAGGTACCAAGGAAGGAAGAGAACTGGGGAACTGCCAAATCCAAGTCAGTCTTGTGTAAAGATTTAGTGCACAGCTCTGTAAGAAGGATATGGGTGCAATATCATGAGAGGGCAAGACCAGAATTACCAAGCAATTTGCCAGACTACTGCCAAGGGACCTTTTAATGCATCAGGGTCAGAAGAGAGTTTGCAAAGTGGCATTAGTAAAGATGGTCTATTTATATATGGATTGATGGAAGTAGTCTGTTTTTCAAGTCGTCGCTCACTCAAAGTAGGGTTTACAAGCCTCAGGAGATCAGTAGAAACTTACTATCAGATGTCAGGATTACAGGTAAAACTACATGTAAAACAAATGTTCCCATGTACAGGGTAGAGACACATAGCTACTTGGAGTGCACTATTTGCAAAAACCATCAAGAAGCAATCTGAGCTCAAACTTTTCCAGATCACTTTCACTATGCAAAATAAAGTAGCTCATAGGTTCCAATCCTGAGCAATTTTTCACTACAAATTGGGCATATTCAGTTTACAGCCTTTCCACAATATGACTTTTCTGTTTCTAAGGTACGAATATTCCCAACAGCTTACTTTTTAACTTTAAAAGACTGGTCTCCATTTGCTCATAATCCCAATGTTTTTCTCAGCTCCCAACTACTTATTCACATCTAGATTAAATTACATTTTCTAATATTAAAAAAAATAAGCATGAACAAAGTACATGATAAGAATTCAGCATCCAGGGTGGTGTTTCTGAGCAAATTCTGACATCTTAATTACTCCCACCCAGTCTTTTGTACTTGATTTCCCCCAGGCACACTCAAAGGTCACACTTGTAGGGCATCTTACCCATTATGCTCCTGACCACCACTGTCCTCAAATCTCCCCAACTTTATACCAGTAGTAGAGAAAGGAATGAGGTCCCCATCTCTGTTCATCACATTCACTTGATTGTAAATGGCTGCTCCTACTGTAACAAACTCTCCCTCTTGGTGTCTTCATGACTTCTTCATTGTCCTCCAAACCTTCTTATCTCAATATTGTCATGGGTGGCTGCTGTAACGATTGGAATGACGCCACCTGCTGGAGACTTACTGTAGAAGAGTTCCACCCATGAAGCGAAGGTCTTTGAGGGCAAGACCAGGAGTCTTTTCTTTGGCGTCAGGAAGTGACGCGGGCTAGTGGGAGGAGGAAGGAAGAAACTGGCACTCGGTCTCACTCTCTTTCCTTTGGACTCTGGTGGAGAGCGGAGCTAGAAAATGTGCTCTCCCTTTAATAGATAGGAATCTAGGCCTTTTTCTCTCTCTTTACCAAATTCTTATTCTCCTTAATAAATGCTTAAAAGTCTAACTCTTGCTAAAGCTTATAATTTATTGGTGACCACTCATTAGATATTTTAGACAGTTTAGCTAGAATTTTAGCCCTTAACACTGTGGAGAGGGAGGAATCCAAGACAAAAAGAAAGAATGATCACCTTGACCTGTCAAGCCTACCATCTCCACTCTGGTGACTTTTTCACAAAGTGTGGTGATTCTTGTCACTCAGGCTTGAGCTGAGACATTGCATTTATGCTACTTGTGTCGAAGACATCTAGTCCTTCATTTATTATTCCTTCTAGTACCTTAAAGATCCAGCAAATCTCAAGAGGGAAATAAACAGCTTGCAGAAGGTTGTTTCAGACTGAGTTTATACAGGGTAATAGATTTAACACTGGAAAGTACCTTAGAGATCATCCAAGGTCATAGAGCTATTTAACGGAGCCAGAATGTTAACCCAGGACCTCTGATTCCAAATTCAATGTTCTTTAATATTATCCTTTCTAGCAATGTTGAATGAGGCTGAATATGCATAGATATTTGGGCAACAAACCAAGTATCCATGTTTAGGTATATGGATGTAGCAAATATGACCTTACAAATGCTTATATTATTTTAAACTGAATTCTATGCCCCCAAGTGTTATTTCTGACCACTTTAATTGTGGTCATAACCATAATGCAAGTGATTCCTGAGAACTTAACTGAGCTACATGGATTATCGAAGTCACAGGGTCACTTGACTCCAAGAATGTATTAATATTCCTTAAAAAGAGTGACTACATTTGCACAGGACTTCATTACAAAACTTAATTTCAAGTACTGTTTTTCTCATTAACATTTATTCTAGTGAACTTGCTCTTTATTTGATTGGTAGTACTAGAAATGTTCCCCAGTAGAATTGGAGAGGAATCAAAATAATAATAATAGTCACTATATAGGACTTCAGTTTTTGCAAAATTTACATATGTAAATGCCCTCAATTCAACTATTAAATAGCTACAACAGAGGAAAATGCGTCAGGTCTTATTGTCCTCCATTTACAGATAAAGAAACTGAATCTCATAGAGTTTAAATTACATACTCATGGTCACATACCTATTTAAGTGTCAGAAAGCAAAATTTGCACTTAAATACATTTCATTTTAAGTCCAGCACCCTATTTATTATGGCAGTGATATATGCTATCTATTTTATCTCCTTTATTTCATATACATTTTTTCAAGCAGAACTTTGTTTTGGTTTTTGCTTTACTTAAGAAAAGAGGCAATAAAGGTGATAACAATCAGACATTCAATTAAACAAAGAAAATATTAGTTTGGGAAATAGAAACAGTTGAGCTCATGTTTTCATTTTTGCAACTCTGACATCATTTCTAAACAATGTTTGGACATTTTCAGTCCTTAGGTTTGTCCTATCATCTAGGAAGTTTCTCCTGTTCAAATACATAGGAAGAAATTGTACATCTCTTTCTGACTGATAATATCCAAGAAAGAGACCAATAATTTAAAATAATGAGAACAATTCAAAAGAGGTCAAATGATTACCTGACACATAAGGATAGATGTGCTAAAGATGGTGTGAGGCCAGGAAAAGGCTCTGCAAAGTTGTTAAAGCTTGTGATTTCCTCAAGAGACTTGTGGATGTTTACATTTTCTACTTGTATACCTATGGGCAAGTCAGTTAACCTCTCTGCACCTCATTTTCCTCAACTGTAAAATGAGGGGGTTGAATTAAATGACCTCTAAAGTCCATTATAGGACTTCAATCGATGATCCTATGATCCCTACTTCTTCTGTGGGAACAATATTTAGGGCAATACAATCACACTGCTAGATGCACTGTGGTCTTAAAATTGTATGGGAGAGGGGGAAGGGATTATAGCTTTCTTCTCACTAACCTCTTAAATTTACCCTTCCTTCAATTATGTTTTTTAAATAATTATTCTGAATTATAGGCTTCCCTGGACAGTCAATGGGGACCATAACGCACAAAAAGGTTATGTATTATAGAGTCATTCTTGTTATATGGTATATTTTCACTGAGTGATGCATCTGGTATGCAGAATAATATTCTTACTATTTTGAATGCTGCTGCTAATATTTTGAGAATAATTTTTAACATAAATGAATTTTATTTCTATTTTTCAACATATCTTACACATTAGTAACAAACAGTTTAAAAAGCTACATCCTACTTCCTTGTCCCACTTGTTCCACATCCTTATGTTAGTGCAAAAAGATGAAGGATTATTATAATGCTATATTTTCTATAATTGAGCATTATTATTAATGATTTTAAAGAGTAATTATCTCGCAGCCTCTCCATAAATACATCATAAATGTCTTTTATGATGGGTACCTTTAGAAAAATATGATTAATTTGACAAAAATTAATTGTACAATAATGTTTGTTGTATGTATGTATCTACAGTCTTGACTTTTGTTTCACTACTGGGTTTCAATGTCTCTGGAAGAGAGAGTGAACCTATTGATTTTGTGCAACTCTACCTTACTTAAATCCAATTCAGATGCATGTCAAAACATCATCCCATGATGTCATTGGTTCTTATTGAAAATGAAAAACAGGCAACAACAATCTATATGAAAGATTATAAAGTTATACATATTGTCCAGTTTAAATATGTTGTCTCAAAGAGTCACTTGTATAGCATATCCACTTAACAATGTGACAAAAACAATGCAGAGAAGATGCTGCTTACTAAACAGAAATCTCAGATTTTGAAAGAATCTCAGAGGGTTCTCATCTGCTCTATCTACTCTAGGGCTCATCCTCATATCATTCAGCCCATTCTTCTATGAAGTGACTGTAAGACCCTTCAAGGAGATGACATGAGTTTTATACAAGGAAACTGTAGTAGGTAGAGAAAGCCTGCTTATTCCTCCATGTCTTGCTCAAATATCACCTTCTAAGGAAACCTTCTGAAAACCACCAGAGATCCCTGAATGCTTACAGCTTGTGCCAAAATTTATATTTAATTTACATCATTTACTGCTATTTTATTCTTTCTCAAGTATCTGTTTCTTTCCTTTCTCCACTACAGTGTAAGCACTAGCACCAGTTTTAAATATCTTCTTCATTCTTCTAGTCTCCATCCCCAAACCCTAAGTTCAGAACACAATACTAATTTCTTGGTGGATATTTCCTACAGTATTGTTTGATGATGATGCTATATTAGTAATGTTACCCTGAGCCAATCAAAATATCCATCCATATTTTCCTTATTAGTCAATATTGAAATTAATTTTAGTGCTTTCTAAGCTGATTTAAATGTTATCAATATTCTCATCAATCATACCCAACTCAAAGTGTAAATTGCTAGTTAAGAATATACATCCTATGGAGGAATGTATAAATAAGGTGGTTTTGGTTTTAGTTATTTAAGAATCAAGTATCTTGGGGCAGCTAGGTGGCACAGTGGATAAAGCACCGGCCCTGGATTCAGGAGAACCTGAGTTCAAATATGACCTCAGACAACTTGACACTTACTAGCTGTGAGACCCTGGGGCAAGTCACTAACCCTCACTGTCCCGCAAAAAAACAACAACAAAAACATACAAAACAAAAACAAACAAAAAAAGAATCAAGTATCTTCTTAAACATTCCAAAGGGACTGCAAAAGGTAATATTAGATATAAGAAAATGAAATGCAAGACACAGAACACAGTTAGATAAAAAAAAGTTGTAGATAGGTAAGAAAGATGTTAAATAACTCTGAAGCAAGAAAA